>NW_022281067.1:0-5000 GCF_004355925.1 Anarrhichthys ocellatus | reverse complement strand
CTGTGGTGTTCAGGCGATCCAACTTATTTTTCTGGACAGGTGAGTGTGAGTGAAACTGAGCTTGACTGACAGCTTTGTGGGGATGGGACCTTAATAACAAAGTTATTAAAATCAGTCAAAGTATTTCCAGATTTAATTTGGAATATTTAAAAAAACAAAAACTGTTAATTCTCCAAGAAAAAAGACAACATTTTTGGGAATTAAATTTAAAAAAATCAAAATAAATGTAATATTTACAGAAAACATTATTTAGAGTATTCTTAAGTCACACCTGAGGATTCTTCTGCAGGACCTTGAACGTCACATCAAAGTTAAAAATTTAAGAATCAAAGCTCATATTTAGCAAATGTCAAGTTGGTTATTAATAATAAAAAATAACAATAAATATGATTCATTCAAATTACTATAATTACAACCATGGCTTATTCTTATTAAAATATTATTATGCCTCAAATTACTTCAGAGAAACTCTACAAAATAATATATTATATTTCATAATTTATTAGTGTTTGTGATCCTGAAACCTCAAAGATATTCGTCACAGAATATTTATTATTCATGAATCAATAATATCAGCTACTGTGTAGCCAATTTCATTTAAAAACATACATGTATTTTACATTTATTTATATTCGATTGTCTTTGTTTTATTATGTTTATTGTGACCGTTAACAACCAAACAAGTAAATAATAAACTTTATGTTTCTGATGTATTTCAGGTGCACTGACGTCGTTTGTCCTCCAGGGGGCGCTCGCCTGCTACCAGGCGCTTTGATCAACTGTTACCAGCTATATTTATATTTCTAAAAAGTATTTCATAGAGTATAAAAACTACAGTTTGTTTTATTTAAGTCATGTTTGTGACTTTCATTTTGAAAATAAGCTTTATTTTATGAGCTGAGCTTCTTGTTTCCCTGCAACCCTGAAGAGGACGAAGAGTTCAGAGAAAAGGATCCTTTACTGCAGTAAAAGTACCTTTTACCACACAGTAAAAGTACTCTGTTACAGTCAAAGTATATAGTACATACTGTATACTAGTATGGAAAGTACAACATCACAACATTTAAAACACTGAATTTCTTAAAAGACTTTTGTATTTTTTATTTACTCTTGTAATACCATTAACTACTTTCTTTATGTTCTTATTTAAACACATAAGTATGCTCTGTGTAGTATAAGTACTACGATGGAACACGTGTCTTTGTGGTTCCTCTTAAAGGTTCTTGTAGAACCCTTTGTGTTCTGAAGGGACGTCTGAGGACACACCGTCTTTTGTCTCCAGTGAGTACACTAGTATACTCTGTGTACACAGAGTATACTAGTACTTTTACTAAGGTAAAAACCTTACCAAGTTCTTCCTAAATCTGTTTGTGCTGAGCTTCATTACAGAGACGTCAAGTCACACGTGAACTCTATCCTGAAAGGATAAAGTGGAGGAAGTGAGACCTCCACACAGGAAGTACACACGATACACACAGGAACTACACACAGGAAGTACACACAGCAAGTAAACACAGGAACTACACACAGGAAGTACACACGATACACACAGGAAGTACACACAGCAAGTAAACACAGGAACTACACACAGCAAGTACACACCAAGTACGATACACAGGAAGTACACAGCAAGTACACACGATACACACAGGAAATACTCGAGAAATACACACGACACAGGAAATACACACAGGTAGTACACACAGGAAATACTCGAGAAATACACACAACACAGGAAATACACACAGGTAGTACACACAGGAAATACTCGAGAAATACACACAGGAAGGACACACAGGAAATACTCGAGAAATACACACAGGAAGGACACACAGGTAGTACACACAGGAAATACTCGAGAAATACACACAGGAAGGACACACAACACACAGGAAATACTCGAGAAATACACACAGKTAGTCCACACAGGAAGTACACACAGGAAGTACACACGATACACACAGGAAGTACACACGATACACACAGGAAGTACACACGATACACACAGGAAGTACACACGATACACAGAAAATACTCGAGAAATACACACAGGAAACACAAAACGCACAGAGGAAATACACAAAACATAAAAAACACACAAAGTCTGAAGTGTCGTGTGTTTCTGTTAGACGACATTCAGACTTTGTAGATTAGTCCAAATTAAGTTATTATTATTAATTAATGACATTAATTATTATTATTATTAAACAATTTGTTTGAACAAAATGAAATCTGAAATTCTTTTATTTAACATAAATAAACTTGTCATCACGAGAACACAAGCTCTGCATTCTAAAGATAAGAGGGTCTCAGATTAAAGGGCCCTTACACAAAACTCCTCCTGCTGAGGAAGACCACCACATGTGGTTGAAAAGCAAAGCGAGGACGAACATGAGGTCACCCGTGAAGTCATTTGAGACTCGGAGGAACAAAAGACTCAACAGAAACACAACGAGCAGCTCCTCACGGCCTCAGGAACTGTTTTTAAAGAGCTGAAACAGATCGACCAATCAGACGAGCCCAATGCCTTCCCTCCCCCCACAGCTGTAGCCAATCAGAGAACAGAGAGTTAAGCAACATTCAGTCTCAGGACCTGATGGAGCTTTAAAGGAATGCGTTTATAAAGAATGAAGAACAGAGACATCAGTCAGTATCAGTCATTCCTCTTGTCCTCCTGTCTTCTGTCCCCCTGTCCTCCATCTCATTAGTTTACTTAAAAAAGCTTTTGTCCGATCGTTCGTGTTGTTCTTGTGTAAACAGCAGCGGTCGTCGACTGATTTAGGTTTCACTTTCGTTTACATGTTCACAGATGTGTTGATATAAAACAAGCTGCATCACGATAATAAATGATAACAAAACATTAAAACTTACTAATTAAAAGCACCAGTAACGTCGGGGCTTATTAATACTACCATCTTTAATAATTGAGCACCG
The DNA here is from genome assembly GCF_004355925.1 of Anarrhichthys ocellatus. Lineage (NCBI taxonomy): Eukaryota > Metazoa > Chordata > Actinopteri > Perciformes > Anarhichadidae > Anarrhichthys > Anarrhichthys ocellatus. The sequence continues at coordinate 2,066 of NW_022281067.1, read as the reverse complement.
GGGCCATTAAATACCGGGTTTCTGAACGCATCACTACCTTCTGAAAAACGTAAAAGTCGAAAGTCTGTCTAGAGCCAGTGTTCAGTTTGTCCGTTCTGGGCTCCTGTAGAAACATGGTGGACTCGCTCCTACGTAGATATATGTGTTTACAGGACAGGATGTGGACAGGTAAAAGGAAGTTCACTTTGAGAAGACGTTATTCGTGTAACGAGCTGAAATTAAACCCATTTTTTTCGAACTTTTGTAGGAAAACTCACAAACAATGAGGAGTAACTACAAGTATTATGTAGTCTTGTTGTTTTTCTTCACTTAAAGCACTTTAAAATGTCCCTCATTGACCTCAAGGTGGCGCTGTAACAACCACGTGATCAATTACATTTCAATACATCGATCGGTTTCAATCACAAACCTATATTGTTATAAATCGGAAACATCACAGCAGCACACGCAGGATGACGCGTTAGCCACATGGCGCGTTAGCCACATGGCGCGCCATGGAAACACCGCGACGACAGGTAAGGCTAACCCTTGAACTCACCTCTGCTCTTCCTCAATCTCCTCCTTCGTCATCATCGTCTCAAACTTGCGCTGTTTCTTTCCTGGAGTGAACTTCACTTCAGCTGCAGCCACATCTGAGTACACAGAGAGAGTACTCAGTACAACAAGTATACACTGTATATACACTCAGTACATCTACTCAGGCACTAGTCCATGATACATGTATTTTACTTTGTACTTCTACATCTCAGAGGTACATATTGTACTTTTGTTTGTGATAAACTGAAGGATGAAGTGTTCATTTAGAAAATCCTCCTAATGAATGGTTAATAATACTGCAACACACACACCTGTCGCTCCACCTGTTGGAGAGACAGGAAGCAGCTAAGTGCTTTAACTGACTGTTCAAGATTAAGTATCATCCTGCTGAAGCAGATCTCTCTCTCTCACACACACACACACACACACACACACACACACTAAGGTATGTATTAATATATATTGTATGTGACCTATAGAGTGATGTCTGACTGATAGAAACAAGAGAGTTCTCATTAACAGTAAAGACACAGACAGGAGTCACTAAGAACAGAAGATATTACACATTTAATCAAGTACAGGAACAAAATAATAAGAAGTCATAATATATCAAATATAATATAATTAAAGGTTTCATGAGCACACAGAAGCAGCCTGAGTGTGAGGAGGAGGTCTGAAACTGTAGTAGTCTTACCGTTGTCCAGGATGGTCTCTGGTTCTGGTTCTGGTTCTGCTGGTTCCTCTATGACAGGTTCAGGGGTTGGCAGGCGGTCCTCTGTAGAACCAGGGATCAGCTCATGTAAGGACTGCTCCACAACCTCCTCAGACTCGGGTTCAGACTCGACCACGGGCTCCGGATCAGGATCAGGCACCACAGCTGGTTCTGGGACAGGTTTGGGTTCTGATAACGGTTCTGGGTCTGCAGCTGGTTCTGGTGCAGATTCAGGGGCTGATAATGGTTCTGGGACAAGTTCTGGTTCTGGTAGAGTCTCTGGTACTGTGATTGGCTCTGGAGCCAATACTGGTTCAGGGACAGGCTCTGGTACTTTCACTGGTTCTGGTTCTGGTACTTTCACTGGTTCTGGTTCTGGTGCTGATACTGGTTCAACCTGGAAAGACAGAAGAAGAAATAAAACCACCAGCCGAGGGGAACATCTGAGTCTCAAAGTTACTTCCTAACGTCCTTTCCTAACCACTTTTCCTGGACCTACATTACAGTCATGTAGCAGACGCTTCTATCCAAAGAGACTTACAATAAGTGTATTCAACATCGGTATTCAAGAGAACTACTCGTCACCAGAAGTCATAAGTGCATCTCCTTTAAGCAAGCATCTAAGAGCATAAACCAGAGCAGAAGTACAGAAACAAACTAATATGAATACAGTAAGTGCTAATACAATACAGTAAGTGGTGAGTGGAAGGCTCAGGGTAGTACTTCTTGAAGAGGTGAGTTTTCAGCCTGACGAGTCAGTGGGGAGTTCTTTCCACCACTGTGGGGCCAGGACAGAAAACAGCCGTGACCGGGTCGA
>NW_022281066.1:11958-13635 GCF_004355925.1 Anarrhichthys ocellatus | reverse complement strand
CGGTCCTGTGTGATGTCAGCATGTACCCACGGTCCTGTGTGATGTCAGCATGTACCCACAGTCCTGTGTGATGTCAGCACAGGATATCACACAGGACTATATATATATATATATATATATATATATATATTTATGTGTGTGTACTCACACCACCAGCCTGCTGCACTGTCCGCTCCCCCAGCTGCAGGGATGATAATCAGGCTTCACGTAGGTTTCCACTCCGTCCTCGACCACACAGCTCACCGTCTTCGTCACCACAAATGCACACCAGTTCCTGTACAACACACACACACACACACACACACACACACACACACACACACACACACACAGAGGTTTCAGTCACATGACTAGTTAACACAAAGTTCAGGACGACTGATCCTCAAGTTCCTGTCAACCAAAACAGATTTGTAGCACGTCACACAGTCGGGCGTCACTTTGTAGCTTCATGTCAGCGGCTTCCATTTAAAAACACACACGAAGGGTTAATAAACCTTTATTGATCAGATTTTTACCGTTGCCTCCTGTAAGTTTGAGTTTTTCTGTTGGTCAGCTGCAGCTCCACAGGTTTAACGACAAACATCTGTCTGGCTCGAGTGAGGTCAGAACTGAGCGTGTGCAGATGTTTTCGAATAGTTTATTAAAGAAGCAGCTGATGCTACAGGACATCGGCAGACTATTTCAAAACGAACAGTCTTTAAACAAACTGTGTCCTTAAACACGGTGTTAAACCTGTGAACTTACATCCCAACCATTTAAATAGTCAAATAGATTTATTTTGAAACTGCAGCGGTTCTAGACATGCTTTATTTTGAAGTCCGTGGTCGGCCGGCTGTGTTTCCTGATTGAAAACATATGAAGCTGAAACTGCAAAACCATCAGATGGAAACCTGAATGCTGCCAAAAGTGAACACATGTATGAAAATGTATAAATATATAGTGGTTATTGCTTTTATTTACACATAATAATAATACAAATATATAAACAGTTTTACCATCAGATTTCTGCCATATTGTCTATTTCTGTTTCTATTAAGTTTATAGATTCAGTTTATACACACACACGCATGGAAATCACCTGACAGCTTCACACAAAAGGACTCATTAAATACAACGACACACTTATTGTACGTGTGTGTGGAAGTAGGTGTTTTACGCGCCTTGTGGGGACATGAATCTGTTCACACAGTCACATTGTGGGGACTCGCCTTACTTATGTGGACAAAATATAACATAACCCATACCGTAACTTATTACATTTGAGGGTGAAGGCTTGAAAACACTACTGTGTGTGTGTGTGTGTGTGTGTCATGTGCAGAAGTGATCAGTGCGTGATAGTGATGACTGTGTCTCTGTTTCAGCCATGCTGGTTCTGCAGCAGACTGACTGTGTCTCTTTGTGTTTGAATTCAATTGTGTTGATTTATTGTTTTCTGGAATCGAGAACAACAAGAAGGAATTTCACTTCTGCAGCTGCAGAGAAAAAATATGAAGTTTAACGTTCAGATGAAGGTTGGGGCGGCCGTGGCTCAATGTCCGGTAACCGCAAGGTCGGCGGTTCGATCCTTGGCTGCTACATGTCCTGTGCCGAAGTGTCCCTGAGCAAGACACTGAACCCCTAACTGCTCCCCGGGCGCTTCTCAGCAGCCCACTGCTCCCAATAGGCTAGGGATGGGTT
>NW_022281066.1:3436-11948 GCF_004355925.1 Anarrhichthys ocellatus | reverse complement strand
AGCGGCTGCGGGCGAGCGGCTGCTGACAACGCAGCGACGGAACAAAACAACAGAGCAATGTAATGAAACAACGGACGATCATTATGTAACAGCCTACAGGTGAACTGACGATTAATAAACCACTCTTTATTAAAAACATGTGAACCTTTAATATAAAGAGATAACATTTAAACATGTTCATCATTTTGTAACCTTGAACCGTCTCGTTAATGAGCGACAGAGAAGAAAACATCCTGCAGACTTCCTGAGGTTAAAGGGTGTTTCATATCTGCTGCTCCCTAAAATAAACCACTCTAGATAACCTCTGACACACACACACACACACACACCCTCACACTCACACACACACACGCTCACACTCACACACACACTCACACACACACATAGATAACAGAAGAAGCTCTTGGATGACAACAACATGAGCTTCTTGTTCTGTGGGTGTGTTTGATTTGTGTCACTGAGCGCGCTCACTGATTCATTATACCGAGGTTTAATATTGATAACCTTCACCATAATGTGATCATCCCTCATTTCAATGGAGTGCTGTACTTTATGCCCCAGACGTCCCCCTCAGACCTCCTCAGACCCCCTCAGACCTCCTCGGGGTCTCTGATGTGTGCAAAATCGATGCAGCCGAACCAGAGAACCGTGTCTTTTTTTACCCCGCACCTTCTTCCTCCCTGCCAAAAACCTGGCGCCCACATTACCCACAGTGCACCTCTCCCTCTGACAGTTGTGTGGTACACTTCCTTTCGAACTCCACACCTCTACACGTAATAACTTTTCTAACTCAGTCTTCAGATTCACACACTTTATCTTACTTTTATGTGCAGAAGAACTGGCTGAGGCCGACTGAAGTGACATCACTACGGACATGAATAATAATCAATCATCAGATGAAACGTGAAACGTTCTGTTTTCAGAGAGCTTTGAAGTGTAAACACGGAGAGACGAGAGGACACCTGACCAAACTGTGATGGAAAGCTCTCATGTTTTTGCCCTGATAAGAACAACAGAGTGAGACAGTGAAAACAGGGCTCAGTGGAAATATTCTTTATCAGATCTCATAAATCTCCCCCCCCCCCCCCCGGTACAGAGAGGCAGACCACCCAGACTCATCACTCAGACTAACCACTGTTTTCACTTTTATGAGGCGGTTTTTAAACAGAGCTTTTGTATTAAACACAGTCACATTCCAGAGTCAGACCCTCAGGTGAACCACCTGAAGACCAAACACCACGGGAACTACTGCAAACACTAACGCCGTTCCTTTCTCTTCTTTTGAATAATCCAAACAGTTGGTGACATTCAGTGTTTGATCTTTATTCCCTTCATATATTCATTGTTTGTCCATATATTAATGATCTGCTCTGTAAAGACTGTTTTGCTGTTTTGTGGAGTTTAAAGCTAAATAACACAAAACTTAGACTGAAAATGAAATGATTTTTGACTTGATTCAAGCACTTAAGCTCCATTTACTCCTTTAACTCGTCACCCAACCTGGAGAGTCCTGGTTTTCACCATCATCATTTAATAAAGTTGCAGTTTGGAGGTTAAGTGACTTTGACAAAGTTAAACAGAGTTCATATACACCCCAAAATATTCTCAGAGGTTTTAAAGATGTAGGGATGAGATAGAAAAACCACGGCAAACTGATACACCTGCTCAGGTAACTCAGACTCACAGTTCACAGAAACAGAAACAGCAAATCCAGCAGCTGAACTGGGATTTCTGGAGTCACACTGGAAACCATGGTCTGCTGGAACATTTATTTACATTCTCACCGGTTGTTGGTTTGGATACTAAAATACTCTGAATAACAACAACCAGAATAACAACAACCAGAACAACAACCACTAGAACAACTACCACCAGAATAACAACCAGAACAACTACCAGTAGAACAACTACCACTAGAACAACAACCAGAACAACTACCACCAGAACAACAATCACTAGAACAACAACAACCAGAAGAAAAACCAGAACAACTACGACTAGAACAACTACCACCAGAATAACAACCTGAACAACAACCACTAGAACAACTACCACTAGAACAACAACCAGAACCACCAAAACAACAAGACCAGAACAACAACCACCAGAATAATAACCACCAGAACAACAACCACCAGAACAGCAACCACCAGAAGAAAAACATTTGTTTCCTCTTCTCACTCTCTCTTGTGTACAACAAATCTAAACCCTGTCCTGTTTCATTAGAATGAAACTGAGACGCTGCTCCTCTGCCTGTGGGGGGAATCGAACCAACAACCGTCGTCCTTACTGTGTGTCAGTGGTCGGCAGGTTGAGGATGTGTTGGATGTGTTTATCGTGGATTCAGTGGGTTTATCTTCACAGGCAATGAAGTGGGCGATGGATGAGATCACTGTTAACATTCCTGACGTTAATGTAAACAACGGACCCTGAACGCAGCGTCACAGTCAGTGTGCTGATGAAGATGGAAACTGGCTGCTGAGTTTTCCATTCATGAAAACAACCTGCCGAAACTTGTCAGTCCACGCTGAGGGAACAACAGCTAGATTCGCTGCCGTAGTGCCTCTGAGCAACACAATGAACCCTCTACAGCTGCCTTCACATCACCCACAGCTGTTTTACCAACTGAATATATCAGTTGCCAACACTTCTCCCATATTATATAAAATATATATATATATATATATATATATATATATATATATATATATATTAGTCATTTTCTGCCAGAATTCCTTATGGCTTTATTTGCATCAACAGTATGTTTTTTTTGCCGTTATAATATTTATATATTCTTCATAGATCTCTACTATAAAGACCTGTTCCTCTTGACTGAATGTGATTGGTGCATTTAGTTTGGTAGAAGAGTCACATGACACCAAACTATGTCTATGATGGTGGAGCAGCTATTCGATGATATACGACACGTGACATCTCCTCCTTTAACCCTCTTTGCTATTTCGGCATCTCTTCATCCAGAGCAGGAAGCAGGTCATCCACCTTCAGGCCCGGAGACCCGAAGCCCCGCCCCCTCCTCTGTCACCTGTCCGTCCTGCGGGTGATCACCTGGGAGTAGGGGGCTCAGGTGCAAACTGTAAAGCAGCTCGTTATCAGTCCAGATGGGGCAATAAAGACCTAAAGAAAAGGCCTGCAGACAGAACTCTGGGCACAGGTTCCTCATGTCTGCACGTGAAAGAAATTATATTATTACTTTATTATAAACATTTCATATACTTTATATAATAAGTTTCCGGTCAGCTGTATTTGAATAAAGACTTGATGATCTTTTCTCTGCTAGCAGCTGAACTCCTCCTTCAGGCAGCAATAAAGTTTCCTCCAATCAGATCAAAGTGCAGTTGTAAAACCACAGAAGAAGTCCCGAGGGTCTCTTCCTGTTGATTTGTTTGTGATGGCTCCCATCAGCGGGGTCAGAGGTCACAGAGAGGAATTTAAGATGCTGTTCAATGGAGTAAAGTGTCTCACCTGTTCAGGGTTCAGCCTGGATCTGATCCTTCTGCTGGTTCTGTCTGAAGGTTCTACTTTTGTTCTGACAGAAGAAAACGAAGCAACGAGACGGAGTGAAGAACATTATTTTCAAAATGTTAAACTTGAATATGAGAATAAAATTCAGAAGTAAGAAGTGACTACAGGTTCTAACATGAACAGTTTCTTCTTCAGAGACGTTAATGTGTGTAGATCACCACGAGTCAGACACAGAATGTTTACTTCCAACACACCAGTTCTGTTGTTGGGGGCCGGTTCTATTCCTTCAGCCTTTTCTATTCCAACAGGCCGGTTCTATTCCAATAGGTTGGTTCTATTCCAACAGGCTGGTTCTATTCCTTCAGTCCAGTTCTATTCCTTCAGCCTTTTCTATTCCAACAGGCCGGTTCTATTCCAACAGGTTGGTTCTATTCCAACAGGCCGGTTCTATTCCAACAGGCTGGTTCTATTCCAACAGGCCGGTTCTATTCCAATAGGCTGGTTCTATTCCAACAGCCCAGTTCTATTCCAATAGGTTGGTTCTATTCCAATAGGCTGGTTCTATTCCTTCAGCCCGGTTCTTTACCTACAGCCCGGTTCTATTGCTGCAGCAGGGTTCCTTTGCATTGCCATTATTTCCTTTCTGCAGCTCGTCTCGAGCAGCCCAGTTCTTTTCAGCAGCCCGGCTTCATTCAGGAAACCTGGTTCCTTTCTGGCAGTCCACTTAACTTCTCACAGCCCGGTTCCTTCCTGACGGCCTGGTTTAAATTTTCCCAGGAGGTCGAGGAGTGATACCTGACACCTGCAGCACATCTGGTCTCCTTTTTTAAGAAGAGAAGAAGAACCTGCATCTTTTATTGCTGATGAACGATTCACACAAATCATGTCTTGTGTTTCTGCAGAGCACCGAGGAACCTTCTTTATGTTCCTCATGAGAACAGATGCTGTGATTCAGTGAAACACCTTCAGTTTGAAGCGCTGCTTCAGATTCAATGCTGACTGATATCAATCATGGTTTTTTAGGAATGTTTGGGAATGTGCTCGCTGGAAAGTGGGTCATGAATTCCAGGCTTCACTTGACGAGACCACCACAGAGTAACCCAAGTTCATCAGCGTAGGTGGAAACATTTCTGCCTGACTAACAGACGTATTTCAGCAGGAGGAGTGAAGGAGGAGAGGAGGAGAGGAGGGGAGGAGGGGAGGAGGAGAGGAGGGGAGGAGGGGAGGATAATGACAGAGAGGAACATGAACATCCTCAGCTGCAGGGGAGGTATTCAGATCTTTACTCGAAAAAAAAGTTTTAAAAACTTTTAAAGCTACTCTGAGGAACTTTAACTTTGTGTAAATTCTGTCGCCCCCTGTGGACTAAAGTGGTAGTGTCTCTGAGCACCAGACTCCCTTCAGAAAACCTCTCATTTTACTGCAGCAGGGTCTGACAGTCTGCCCCTCTCAGTCCTGGTTCTGGTTCTCCCGTTGCCTCCCTTCCGTCCAGCAGCGTGGTGTCGGTGGTGGCTCCCAGAGAGGAGAAGCTCTGCTCCTGGAGGAGGAGGAAGAGGAGGAGGAAGAGGAGGAGGAGGCGCTGCTGCTGGAGGATCTGGGTCTGTCCACGGTGGACCGGTCTCTGCTGGAGTCTGAGCTGAAGGAGTTTCTGGGGAACCTGCATGATGTAAATTGATGGATTTTTTGGAGAATGGAACCCGTCAGCAGGCGTTAAGAACGACTATATAGAAATACACAATCGTTGTATATTAGAATATTAATACTGGACTGAAGTTGATATCCATGTGGAAGTGTTTTACTGACTAGTCCACTCATGGTGGTGTAGCTTCATCTATATTTCATAAGCTCATTGTATGTTCTATAAGTACATCTATATCTTAAATTAAGTAACTGCAGCTCTTAAATAAATGTGGTGGAATAAAAAGTACAATATTTCCATCTGAATTGCAGTGAAGTAGAAATATAGAGTGGCACCTCCAACATAATCAATCATTCAACCTTCACATCTTTTAGACGCTCTTGTCCTATTTTTCTTTATTTTTTGGTAATATATAAATATATAAAAACAGGGTGAAATAAGGACTCGGTGGACTTGGTCTTGCGCTCCCTTATGATGATGGATCAACGGTCTCTAACGAGGTCCAACATGTACATCAGGAGCTCTGCAGACTTGGTTCTGAGGAGGTCTGAGGTTCCTCTGAGATCTGGTGCCAACACTCGGAGGTGTTTATGGACTCTCCGCCAGCTGCAGGTTTCTGTGGACGTGTCGATCCAGTTCAAGCTGATCGTCTTTAAACAGAAACAATATTATATTTAGTCTGAGTCTGCAGCAGGACGGTCTATCTAAACTCAGCTCACCGTTGCTGGGGGGGGGGGGGGGACATACCTGGGGGCCGAGTTAACCCTTGCTCCGCTTTTTTTCCCACTCTGCTCTGTTCCCTCCCCCACTCTCTCCCTCCTCTCCCTCTTTTGTTTATTTTACTTCCTTCAGGATCTTTTCTTTTCTTTCCACACAGAGAGAAACGCTGAAGTTCAGGTGGAGGAAAGATCCTAAAGAACCGAAGAGCTGCTGAAACAAAGATCATCATCATCATCAGTCAGAGCAGCTCCAGAAACATGAAACACATTCTCTTCTTTACTTCATGGTACCTGTTATTGTTCTGTGTAGTAGTGGAAACGTGTTGGAAGGATGTGAATAAGGAAATGTTCCTTCATCAGGGAGCAAATATCCAAATATCATGTTGATTACATCCAGATCAGACGTCAACAACGTCATCACCGAAATAATCTAACCTGCTCACCAAACCTCACTGACCTCACTCAAACACACGAAACCATCTTTACTCAGAGTCGACTTCGTATCTTTTATCTTAATATCTGAAAACGACTGTTTGTTGAGTTTTATGAAGAATAATTCAGTCAAACTTCAGAAGTTAAAATGTTCAACACACAGGTCACAGTTTCTGTTACTGACTGTGTAGAAATCAAACATCCTCCTCTGCTCGGCCTCAGGCAGCTGGAAGTCATTACATCCCCCCTCCTCCTCCTCCTCCTCCTCCTCCCCCCTCCTCCTCCCCCCTCCTCCTCCCCCCTCCTCCTCCTCCCCCTCCCACAGCCTGACTGTGTTTCTACCACATTATAAATCCATTCAGGACTCATAGCCAGCAAACACTGAGCCAACTGTGTCAGCTTCCACAACCATGTTTACTGGTTAGTAGGACTAACACCCATCAGAACAGACAACACTGAGAGAATGCTGAGAGAACGCTGAGAGAACACTAAGAGAACGCTGAGAGAACGCTGAGAGAACATTGAGAGAACGCTGAGAGAACGCTGAGAGAACATTGAGAGAACACTGAGAGAACGCTGAGAGAACACTGAGAGAACGCTGAGAGAACATTGAGAGAACATTGAGAGAACGTTGAGAGAACGCTGAGAGAACGCAGAGAGAACGCAGAGAGAACGCTGAGAGAACACTGAGAGAACGCAGAGAGAACGCTGAGAACGTTGAGAGAACGTTGAGAGAACACCAAGAGAACACAAACAGAACACTGAGAGAACACTAACAGAACACTGAGAGAACTCTGAGAGAACACTAAGAGAACACCAACAGAACACAGAGAGAACACTGAGAGAACGCTGAGAGAACACAGAGAACACTGAGAGAACTCTGAGAGAACAATGAGAGAACACCGAGAGAACACTGAGAGAACTCTGAGAGAACACTAAGAGAACGCTAAGAGAACGCTGAGATAATGCTGAGAGAACGCTGAGAGAACACAGAGAGAATGTCGAGAGGCTCATAAAAGAGTGAAAATGATTTCCAGGTTCTGTTTCTGATCCTGAACGTGTGTCAGGAGGTTTTCCTTCCTCCACAGATCTGATTTAATGAGCAGAACCTCCAGCGGAGAACAAACACTGTGACTCACTGCTGCTGTTCAAACGTTCTCCTGTTAAACTCAAGTTTACGCAGCAATAAAAAGCTGCACCACGGACAACAGGGAGCACGTTCAAGAGAGACCAACGCTGCAGCCGGACATTAGAACAGCACTGATGTGTGTTGTTCTGGTTTAAGGCCAGTTAAAGGTCCAATAGACCAGCGGCCCAAAACACAAGAAGAAGAAGTAGTAGTAGTTTGTAGTTCTGCTCTTTCTTTACATATCACTTCCTGTAAGTGTAAGAATCACTGCAGGAAACAGTTTAACATTATTAAACACTATTAAACATTATTAAACATTATTAAACATTATTTTAACATTTTTAAACATTATTAAACATTATTTTAACATTATTAAACATTATTAAACACTATTTTAACATTATTAAACATTATTAAACATTATTTTAACATTATTAAACACTATTGTAACATTATTAAACATTATTAAACATTATTTTAAGATTATTAAACACTATTTTAACATTATTAAACATTATTATAACATTATTAAACACTATTGTAACATTATTAAACATTATTAAACATTATTTTAAGATTATTAAACACTATTTTAACATTATTAAACATTATTATAACATTATTAAACACTATTTTAACATTATTAAACATTATTTGTGTGATGGCACTTTTTAAGCACCAAAGAAAACATTTTCCTTTGCAAAGAAATTTATTTAGTAGAGCGATAACTCAAATAATATATATATATATTTTTAAGAAACGTATCAGACTGCAGGGGTTGGGGGAGGGGCTATGGGAGGGGCCACATTAACAGTTTTGGACAGAACGTCCATGTAAATAAATAAAATAAAATAAAGGAGAAACACACGTCGTGCTCGTGTTACCTTCACTGACCCAACAATAATCTGAAACGTGAAGCTGCTCCGGAGTCTAAAGGAGGGAAACTGTGAGTCAGACTGAACTCTGAAGAGCAGAAGAAGAACAGAGGCTGATTCAGATGAAGGTTGAAGTAAACAGGAAGCTCTGTGACACTAACCGACACTCAGAGTCTGATTACAGTGACCGCATCTCTGCTGTAAACACACTGAGGCCTCAGCAGGTCAGTGAACG
>NW_022281066.1:0-3426 GCF_004355925.1 Anarrhichthys ocellatus | reverse complement strand
GCATCTCTGCTGTAAACACACTGAGGCCTCAGCAGGTCAGTGAACGCCCCGCTGTCTAGATGCTACAGGCTCATCCTAAAAACACAATATACGATTAAAACTATAGACGTTATTGAGATATTTAACAATAAAAAAATAATTTTAATCATTTAGTAAAAAAAAGAACACAAACCGTGTAAAACATGCATCATAAAATGAAAGAAATACAAAGCAATGAGGAATATTAATGTCAATAAAACATTATGCTGCATTTTTAATAATGGTTCCGTTATGTTGTTGCTTTTCCAAAGTGTCTTCAATGTTTAATATATAAATGACAATATGTTGTCTTCATTATGGAAGTTTTTGTTCTTTTCCTCCTTCTTTAACATGTATTAATATATTTATTGAATATGTATAATAAAGTTATGTAAAATATGATTCCACTGGATTGGCTGACTATTTCCCTGTTTTATTAAATTATGAAATAAAAGATAATAATTCTTTTCCAACTGATTAATAAAAACAAATACACAAACACTCCGTGGTTTCTTTAAAAAAAATCAATAAAAACTGCTGGAACCAGTTTGATGTTTTACAGAGTTTCACCACAGGAGAGAAATCCAGGACATCCAGAACCTCCAGGACCTCCAGGACTCCAGGAGCTACAGGACCTCCAGAACCTCCAGGTCCTCCATGAAGTCCAGGACCTCCGGGACGGATTTCCAGGATTCATTGAGGAGGTTCTTGAACGGTTCAACGGTATTCAAAAGGTCTTCGAGGTCGTTTCAGAGGTCTCTGAGTCTCTGAAGGTTGTAAGGACGACCCAGGACGGTTTGTGGGATTTTTTCCAGGATCCTTGAGGAAGAGGTTCTCAGCTAAACGAGGATCTGGTTAATACCACAATATGACAGTGTTGATGTTATTATAACTAATACAGAGAAGAAGTTCAATTTAAATTCTGTTGAAGATGAAACAGAAAAAAACAAAAAGACGAGTTTGTTATAATTCGTTAAATGTTACTCAGATATTATTCAGTTATTTGTTCTCCGAGTTCAGAGTCGAGTTTTATTTTCTTTGTTTCCTTCTGACAGAAGCTCTCAAACCCTCAGACCTGGAGCTCCTTGAACAGGTTCCAGGACTCCTGGAGGAGGTTCAAAGAGACGTTTAATGAACCTGGTACAGATCTGTGACTGACATCGTTTCAGACGTCTCTGCAGACTTTCGTGGTTGGAAATGAAATCTGTGTTCTAAAGTAGCTTAGATATTGTTGAGGGAACTTTACAGAGATCTTCAGAGATGATGACTCATCACTTCTCTTTGAATCAGAGTTAAGCAGAAGAAATGACTTTCATCACGTCTCATTCTCTTAACTTCACCATCTAATAACTTTCACTGAGATTCTTGTGAATCCCTGTTGATGTTTCTTATTTTTTAATAGAACTACATTTGAATCTGTCTACATTGTTTTGAGGAAAATCTTGAATTAAAGTTGAATGAACCGTCTCCGTCCTCCAGCGTTGATTGATTGTAGCTCCGGTGGTAATCGCTACGCTGCAGTGTTCTTCACATCCAGGTAGATTACAGGTGTGTTTTATTCTCCAGGTGTGAGTTCACCTGGTGCTCTCAGACAGGTGATGATTATTTCCTCCTGTACCGACAGGTTTTGATCGCTTCATATCTTCTTCTGTGGTACGATACAGTTTGTACACAAATATACATTCATGTGATCATGTGACCTGATTTTAACCTGATGATCTGACAGCAAATGTTTTTACTAATATTCTCCGATCATCACAGATACTGAAAATCAAGTTATTTATACACTTTTTAAAAAATTATTTTTAACATTTTATGTTCTTACGGTTCTGATCTGATTTTTTACTTTACTTCCTCCTATTTTTATTTTCTTTATGTTTATTTATATTTAATTTATGTAAATCAGGACTTCAGAATAAATGTTAGTATCAAACATTTTGTGGATCCACATTAAGTTAAGTTTATTCTTTGAGACAAACTCGCCTCATCTTTCTTCATATTTTCTACTTTTCTTGTTTGACATTATTTAATAAGTTGTTGATTTTCTTTGATCTTCTTTGCTCTTTCATTACTCTTTCTTTGTTAAATCTCTTTTTCTTTCCTTTCTTTTTTGTTCTCATGTCTGTTTTAATAAAGATCCTTTTGTTCTTCATTGTTCTTCATGTTTCATATTCAACCTGTTGCATAAAAAACGTCTCCTTCATTCAAACTGACCTTCACTCATCAGTAACCGATAACGCATCACGATGACCTGCAGAGATGTGATGAGTCCTCACTTCCTGTCTCAGCTGTGCAACAGGAACAGGAAGTCATCAACATGTTGTCAGGAAACCATAAATCCATTTGTGTTTCTGTGGAGACAGGATGGGCTGAGGTTCAATCAGCTGACAGACGTCCTGAAGTTTAATCTGAGAGGAAGCTGAACCTTCATCACCTTAATATTCATGGACATTCAGCAGGACAAAGACAAGAGAGACAGACAAAAGCCTCTTCTTCTACTGTTTTAAATCAGCAGCACATTACGATTAGCTAATGTTAGCTCACTAATTCCCACTGCATTTTCATGCTACACTTACAGAATTAAGGTGTTACATTTTACTCTTTTAGCGGCTGGCTAGTTAGCGAGCTAACGTTAGCGAGCTAATTCCACTGTGTTTTCATGCTTCAGTTACACTGGAAACAGAAAATGAGTGGGACACCAGAAGGCTGGTGGTCAGCGCTAGCGCCGGGTCACTGCTCCCTCGCCAAGAGTCTCGGCGGGGGAGCAGTGACCCGGACGCTGTCGAGAGCAGACGGTCCGTCTCCGAAGCCGACGGCCGCTCTCCGAGCAGTGAGACGGAGGGACATTGTCTCATCGTCTGATAAAACAGGACATCCATCACATGCAGGGCCTCATGCCATATCACTACCAAATCTCTGCAGCTAGCTGTCATCAGCTCCGGCTGTTGTGGTTTCATCCCTCAGCTCCGTGCACACTGCTTTTGCATTTATTTAGTTTAAATCGTAGTGGGTGGACTTCGGCTCAGACCTGGCGGGTGAAGTTACACTTTAAATCCACTGACCTGAGCAGGAGATGTTAAAATCACTTCAACCTCAGACCGGATGTCTGAATGAAGCTTTAGTCTGGGACAACAATGAATGAAATAAAAACAAGTAAAGACAAATAGGATACGCGTGTCTCATCGAGCTGCTCACGGAGAACACAGAACCTTCACACCTCCACAGTTATATAAATCTCTGAATGTGAGCGGATCCTCTTCATAAAATCTTACTGAACCGCTTGAACCACCGCAAACACGTTAATCCTTTAAACTCCAGTTCACCATTAAGGTGAACTCCAGTTCACCAGGAAAGTGAACTCCAGTTCACCAGTAAAGTGAACTCCAGTTCACCATTAAGGTGAACTCC
>NW_022281065.1:0-13715 GCF_004355925.1 Anarrhichthys ocellatus | reverse complement strand
ATGGTCCTCACTATGTACAAGAACACACACACACACACACACACACACAGCAATGCAAACAGAGTGGAGGGTATGATAATAGCACGCTGAGGGTCGTGCCATCATCATGCACATCCGTTAGTGGCTCCGTGATGATATCTTATTAAGGCCACACTGAGCTGATGTGTTGTGCAACACAGGAGAAAGCGGAGCTTGATAATACAGCCACTCACAACAGAGGCAGAGGCAGCAAATCATACAAATCAAAGTCCATTTTGTACAATCACAATAATAATACAAACAACTCATGTTAAAATCTCTCCATGGATCTATGTAAAAAGAAAAAAAACAGCTTATCACCAGCATGTCGGACCTATACGACAGTGACTGAGTAATAAGCCTAAAGGCCAGCGTGTGCAAATGTTCACCGGCGCTTGTGTATGCACAAGGGGGCAGAATTTAAAACTCAAGAATGTCAGGGAAATGAAGAGGAATGAGGATGTGGAAATGAGTTAAACCTCAAATAATACATTTGAAACAATTCAGACATGTCACCCAAAGCCTAAAGGGATTATTGTTGTCAATGTGGACTAAGCAGGATACAGACTACTACTACTACGACTCCTACAACTGCTAAACTAGTACTACTAGTAATAATAATAATACAAGAACATTTTCTTCCAAAAAGACAGGAAAAAAATAGCTTCTTTTATTTCAAAAAAGTCATTGTAAAAATCTATTTTTTGCACCAAATATAACTGCGACAACAGAAGTGTATTGCTGCCACGCCAGAATTATAAATCACATTCTAACGTGAAATGTTTTTACATTTGTATGACATACAAACTCGTCATAATACACAATGTATCCTATTTCGTGATAACAAAAATAATTTGCGATTTGCATTTGACTGCCAGGAGTTTGCTGTAATGGACATTTTCTGTTGTTAGGTGTGGTTTGACATAACTCCAACTGTCTCATATTAAACTGAGTATGCATTGCAACTTGGATTATTGCTTAGTTATTTGCGTGCATACTTTCTGGTGATACTGAAGTGGGTTCATGACGATGAGTGTATGGAGCCCTGATTCATGTGTCCATGTGGGGGATTGACAAATTGATTGAAAATTTTAAACATTATATTTATTTTCTTCATTTAGTGAATCAACCAAAAACGCTATTCATTTCCAGCAAACTAACACTAAATTCTCCAAATCTGAATTTGTTTGAACCAATCTAACAACATCCATTCAAGTTGCAGGAGAAATCCATGAAGAACTTAGGTTATGTTAGATTACCGAGCTTTGCATTATTTGGCACTACTTTGTTGTAAAAATGGCATTACATCAGGTGAAGAATTCAATATGACTTGTTTAGGGATCGGCACTTAAAGTTAAGGATTTGGGACTTGACATGAGACGTGTCAATCATGACTTGGGACGTGTCAAGTCCCAAATCGTGATTGGCACGTCCCAAGTCAAGTCCCAAGTTGTGACCGACTCGGGATTTGCATTTTTTGAACTGGGACTTGAGTGCAACGACTTTGATTCTACTTGCGATTTGCAAAACAATGACTTGGTTCCACCTCTGTCTGATCGGACCAGTTGCTTATGGCGACTGATGTTAGCTGATGTTAGAAAACCTTTGGTAGATATTGCTTGGCAACTGAGTAAGTTCACTGAAGACTCTTCACCACTTTTACTACTGTTACAATACCTTTTTAGCATTATGTCATTGAAGGCTACTTGAAGGCCTTAGTGTCTGGTGGTCAGCACAAGCTACAGAGTCGCACTTTAAAGTATGAGAAAATAATTCGACGTTGTCACCCGGGTTATATCGAATTTGGCTTGAGACTTAAAAATTTGTATCCGAAAATCTTTTATGAGTTTGGAGGATCTGATGAAAGATGCTAATCAGTTGCTTATTAGTTATGTAGGATGAAGTGTTTTTGGCAGTATATGACTTTCCAGTGATTCGGCAGCAGTTTTGGGAGCCAGATGAAGGCATCGTCATGCAGCTGTAAAACTTTATGATTACTATATCATAAGCTCAATGCCTTTTTGTTAATCGGACCTTGAGACGGTACAGGTGGCGGCCACAAGTAATGCGCAATTTGTGGTGCTATCAGCGGCCGCAATCCATTCTTTGTGAATTTGCTACAACCTCAGAGAGAGAGAGAGGGACAGAGTTGGTTTTGGCATCGAGTGCTACCATTTTAACCTTCACATGCTGTAGGATTCTAACGCACACATTTACATGCATGCACTCGGTGCTCACATGTACACACACCTGCACTTGTGCAAGTACACACTGCCTATCTAAACAGCATAAACACACACACACACAGCCCGTGACCTTCTCATAGTCATGACTCATTGCTCATTCTAAATAAAACACTCCACACACAAATTCCTCACGTGTGTGTGTGGAGTGTTTTAAATATAAGGCCGCCTTATTGTAGTCAGGTTGACCTTTTCCAAAGGACACCGTCTGCATGTAGAGAGGGCTGAGTGTGTGTGTGTGTGTGTTAGCTTCTATACACCCTCGCACGACCACTCCGCTCTGCTGCCTCGGGGCGATTAGTTGCCCCGTCGCTCAGAGGTCCCTGCGGCCGATCGACCCACGGCTGTTTCCTGTCCTGGCCCCACAGTGGTGGAAGAACTCCTCACTGATGTCAGGACAGCAGAGTCGCTGCCCATCTTTCATCAGGCTGAAAACTCACCTCTTCATGAAGTACTACCCTGAGCCTTCCACTCAGCACTTATTGTATTCGTATTAGTCTGTTGCACTTATTGTATTAGTTTGTTTCTGCACTGTACTTTTGCTCTGGTTTATGCTCTTAGATGCTTGTTTAAAAAAGGAGATGCACTTATGACTTCTGGTGACTATAGTTCTCTTGAATACCTATGTTGAATACACTTACTGTAAGTTGCTTTGGATAACAGCGTCTACTAAATGACTAATGTAAATACACAGCCTACAGTATGTGTGCCACTTAGTGGCCGCTTTGATCCAAAGGGCCTTCCAGTGTTATGAGTGTGTACATTTATAGCAGAGGAGGGCAGAGGGAATTACAGTCCTTCTCCTGGCACAGTTAGAGCATTGCCCTTTGCATTAAAGAGGGCTGCATGTAAAACCCTATTCACAGGTAATCATGATGTCTTAATTTTTTTTTCTATAATTTATTTTAAATAATGTGTTTAATATTGTTTGTACTGGAAAGCTGATGAGCAAAGAAAGCCAAGAAACAGTTTGTTCAAAGAAAAATATCTTCTTTTTTTTCAACTTTTTTGGCTATTCATTAATCGTTACGATTTTTTGAATTGCCATTAGAATTGCTACAAATGAGCTCGGTATAAAGATAATTTGTTACAACTCTAAAAAGAGTGTAAGATTATTTTACTACTTTACCAAAATGAAAAGTTTAAACCTTCTACTGTTGACAGTAGCCATTACAAATACAAAATAACTATTACCTCCAGTCCCATATCATATAATCCCCTACTGCAGGCACACGGAAGCAGGCAGACACATGTATGGCATGACGATATATATATATTGCTCTGGTGGTGGAATAAAATGTATTTGGTGTCTACATCTTTGGGGAATTATCTAGAGATGGATGTAGCTATAAAACGCAGCTTTCTCTTATTTTATTTTTATTTTCATATTATATTGAAAACTTTCTTCGGAGTGAGTCAGCTGCTTAACATCCGGCTGTAAAAGATTTAAAACATTTTAACTTCGGAGGGCAGTGTCATCTGTTACCATTCTCTGTGTTCTCTGCCAACCTCACCTAACACCATATCCGGTTTGCCGTCTGTCTGATGCCATGTGAATACAGCATAAACCCTGTCTTTGTGCGTTTGGTTGTGTGTGCGTGCGTGAGTCACAAAGAATGTTTATTCCCAGCGTAGGCGTCTTGAGTAACATGTGATAGCATGTGATCTTGATTTATGAGCATGGCAAGTCCAAACCTTTGGGACCAGACGACTCCAAACACAAGCTGAAGATTCATTCTTCACAGCTGATATCTACACGTTTGCTCTCAGCCCTCCGGGAGAGAGACTCCTGTGTGTGTGTGTGTTTGTGTGTTTGCTCATTATTCGGAGTGTAATCCTGTTGTGAATATGCATGCTGGCACCTAATTTAGGCGCTCGACGTTTGTATGATAACTCACTCGGAATATGTCATGGCTTGAGCAGCTACAAACCCATACAAATAATACCGACTCCTGTTACTGATGATGCAGTGGTAGTGTCAGACCCTTTCCTGGGTAGAATAAGTCATGTGCAGTGTTAAAACTAGCGCCAAAGAGCCCAAGGGCCCTCCAAGCCATGAAAGGGCCCCTACGTCCCATAGATGGGCCTGTGAGTCATTGTTTCATTGGTTTTGTAATTAGCGCCATGGGCTCCCTCATCTGGGCAGCTTGTAAGGAGTGTGATTTGTGTAGCTGCTGTGTTTCACTCCGGATATCTTACGGAGAAGACACACGAAGCAAAAAAAACTGCGAAGCGCCGCTTCACACCCCATCGTGGTGGTTATGTCAATGCTCGCACATTGTGTAAATAAGCTACCTGCATTTCCACGATGTATGCGACATACCAACCAGCACTTCCCTTTTTATGTTTGCATCTGTAATCCTAGAGGCCAAAGAAAGAGAGAGGGGTCATCCCAAAAAGTACAATGATCACGTCCAAAAGGGACCTCCGATCCTGTGGCTGCTGGTCAGACACTTTCCATCTCCATGGGGAAGGTTCCCCTGTGGGGTCGGGGAATGGAGAGTAAGGTGGATGTAAAAGTGACTCCGTCCTGGGGTGGGCTGTAGACCAGTCTGTGACTGGGAGAGATTGTGAAACACAACATTGTTCCATACAAATACAAAATGCCCCCATTTGCTCACCTGGCACAGTGTTTTCATAGAGGTCATCAAGGAATGAAGAGTCACTCGGGTAAAATAATTAATTGTGGCAGCTGATAGAACCATGAATTTTGCCTCAATTGCAACCTCTATCTGCCCAATCTCAAGGTCCGATTAACTGCATACTGTATATAGACTGTATATAAGAAGTGGACGTAATATTCAACTGCATGCTCCATTTGGCCATCGTACAAAACCCAGCTAGGCGAACCTTTGAAGAGCCGGCTGCAGTTAGTAGTTAGCATTGACTCATTTCTGAGAAAAGGCTTCAGCTTAGTTACTAATAGCTATACACATGGAGTACGAATACTTGCGTACAATACCTCAAAACTCTGCTCATAATATGAGTATGTGAGTATTATATGAAATTGGGACACAGGAGTGTATCAGATCTGTTGGACGGTGTCTCAGTCAGATGCCATAAAAGGAATTATTTTGGAGAGCTGCATCATTCCCTAGACACAGAGAGGACATTCATCCTCTTGTCCCTATGATGTACTAATGTGAGACAATTTGTCACAGCGCGTGTGTGTGTGTGTTTATTATCTGCTCATCTCCTGTTCACCAAGTTTGAAGGTGACTCTGGAAAGAAACCACACGTCTCTCCTGATGTTCTCCCGCGAGTCTCTTTCTCATTCTCACCATCAGTGTCACCTCCTTCTCCTCATTTGTCTTCCTCTCTCCTCTCCCTTTGTTGTTTTTGTCTCACTTGCTGTTATTCTATTTCTGTCCCTCCCTTGTCTTCCTCGGCTCAAGCTCCACTCTCTAACCTCTCAGCTGGAAAGGACAGTAATTAGTACCAACATGCTCTAATTGTGTGTCACAGATGAAAAGGAGAAGATATAGCAGGTTTTGCTGTGCTATTTAGTGCAGGTGGGAAGGGTCGTGGTTGGGTAACGTAGCACTTTCACTTGTGAAACTAAAAGTTGATGTTGACTTCTTTTGTCATGTGACTCACTGGTCAAGTGACTCGTTAGTCACTCGCTATTCATGTAAGTCGTTAACACTTGCTTGTCACATTACTCGTTACGCACTCAGTAGTCAAGTGACTTGTTCACCACTTACTATTTCATTTCACTCATTAGGCACTCGCTAGTCATGTAAGTCACTTGTTAGACACTTGTCAGAAACTCGCTTCTCATTTGACTAATGACTAGTGAGTGTCGAAGGACTTACATGACTCATTAGACCCTCATTAGTCACGTGACTCTTTAGACCTAGTTAGTCACTGGCTAGTCATGTGACTCATTAGTAACTTGCTAGCAATGTGACTCGTAAGTCACCCTTTAGATTGGTGACTGGTTTCCATTTGACAAGTTTGGGATAAAAATGTGTTGGTAAAATACTTTTTCTTCATTTCTAGTAGGTTGACAAAACCAGTAACTGTTGATGATTTTAGAACGATATAAATTGAAAGCTTACAAAAGCTTAAAGTGTCTGTGGTTGCTAACTTCTCTTTATGGTCCAGTTGTCTAAAATCTGAATTTAATCATCTAATTGTCTCAAGCTCTCATCAGTCAAGCTGTTATTTCACAAATGAATGATCTAATTACCCAGTGTTAACAAGTCATGATCACAAGATAATGGGCCTTCAAAAGGTCTTACAAACTACTACTTTAAAGGATTAGATTTAAGTAAACATTAACACAAGGGCATCTTAAGGACAGATTAAGGAATTTAGGGTTTGTCATGTATCAGTGAGGTTTAAAAATTCTGTGGTGGGAGTGTGGGATTTCTATAAAATTGACGCATGTCTGACTTTGACACTGGAGACCACTGTTTGCATACCATAGAGGCAGCAGCTCAGAACACATTCATACAGTATTAGTAGTTTTGGATGGCAGTGACAAACAATCTATTTTGTTGCTTTGGTATAAGGATTTGTTGGACAAACTTTGGATGTGAAATGACCTTACATTAATGCCACCTTGAATGTGTGAAGAGGCTATTTGTTATTTGCTATTTGTCCCAAAAAGACACAGTCAAACAATTGTTTGCAGAGTAAGGGTGTAAGCATATATCAGAGATCAAAAATTACAATTGCCATTAGTGCATCTCTACAAAATATCACTTGATACACGTGTGTTGTGTGGTTATGTTTTTTGATACTGTATAGATTCACAAAAACACACTGATTTTTAATTAATAGTTAACATGCAAAGAGTTGTGGTAGATCCCACTAGTTTGATTGCATGAGAAAAAAATAGTTTTTCTCCAATTTTATGCGTATGGCGGTGAGTTCCACAAAAACGCAATACATCCGCTTCCTTAAAGTATCGCAATATAAACCAATATATTGAATCGTAACCCCTATATCATGATAAGTATTGTATTGCATATCCTATTGTAGGGGCCTAATTTACAGTCTTGAGCAACATAATCACTGCCTGGATTTTGTTTATAGGTATTGTTTTTTGAGGGAATGAAGTATTTTTATTCATGCACTGTACAGGATTCTTACAATTACAGACTGTCGACAGTCTTTAATTGTCTTTAACTCGGACACTTATCTTTATCTAGCCTTAACCAAATCCTGCGAATGCAATAAAACCATAAAACAGTACTGTCGTTGCTTCCACAGGATCAAATATTTTGGCAGGAAACAAATATAAAACCTCATACAATCACTATCAATTTCTTTATATATTTTACCTGCCAAATGCATCTATTATGAACATTTTCTCCACACGTTTTTTGCTCTAGTGAGCATTTGTGGCAACAAACAAAATCTCATTTTGACGGTCCCCAAAGAAATAAGTTCTTCCAAAGAGTGATGATTGAATCAACAACATCACTTGTGACAGGAGGAGTTCTGCAGTGGTGCGACAGTGGAGGATGTGGGGTCATTGCATAGTTCGCTTCATAGCAGAGGAACTGGAGTCAAATGTAATCAAACTCTTAAGTCAAGAGTGGAATATGATATTCATCAGCAGCGTTTACTGACACCACATCTACAGTTTGACACACACACACATCCTGGAGACTAATAATCTCATCGACGTTAATAACGAGGTGATTTGGATTCCAGCGGGTGTCTCATCCCTTCACTCGTACCAGCCTGAGCACCTCTCCATAGTTGTCTCCACGTTGCCATGGAGACAAACACCCGTGTTTCCACTGTGCGTTATCGCGACCCAGAATGAATGAGTCATGACCGTTCCAACACTGCTGTCTGTGTGATTTCCTCTGAGTGTGTGTGTGTGTGTACAGGCATGTGCGTAATGTTGGTAAAAATCCTTGATTTCTTGTCCCTGTAAATCTTTTTATTACACGCTGCATTGGTGATGTCACTGTATGGGAAACGTCAAACTCATAATCTGAAATCCAAATGAAAATACCCAGAGATTCAACGATATGGAAGACTGTTATCCTCACTCTGTTGTCGTTTAGAAGTGACGTTTCTCACCTCTCTTTCTCATTCTCTCCCTCAGAAACCTGTCCAAGAACCCCACGTTGACCTCTTTGTCCTGGCAGATCTTTGAGCATCTGCAGGTCTTCGAACTGTAAGTTGACCATTGTTTATTTTGGTTTCTTTTGTTACTGAAGGCACATTTTGCCCACACTTCTACCACCACCACCACCATGGTAAAAAGGGCTCTATAATGCCCCTTGTTTCCCTTCCATCAGGCTTTGGTCTGTCTATGAAGAAGACATTCAAGTTTCTTTAAAAAAAAAAAACACCATGCATGTTTACTGGATATGTTGACCTGTATGTGAGTGGTTCAGGAAACTTGTTTTTCAGTTTAAACTCATTGGGTGCAACAAACACACTTGTAATTACCATTAGGCAAAGCAGAGAATGGAGGGGGTGTCAATAAAGAGCTATTGTTGCATGTAATCAAGAGGCCTCATGTACACTAGCCCTTCTACTCATAAATATTTGAAGAGCAATTTAGGAGGTTCCATTCTCTTCATGGCTGGATCCGAGTTGCGGTGCACGTCATCTTGTCAGGCTTCAAGTGATGAGTTTGGTTTAAACCAATCAGAGTCCTGGGAGGAGCTACAACAATGGTGGCTCCTGAAGAGGTTTGCATAGCTGCTGCAATAGCATTATTAATATCAGAAATTGAGTATTTCTTCATTGAAAGAAGAGAAAAGAACAATCGATGTTTTCACTCTTCTCCCGACTGGCTTCGGCAAGAGTTTGATTGGCAGACGGTTCATCCAATCACCTGCCAAGAATGTGTTGAAAGCGCCGGCCTTTTTCCAAACAGCTTTCAATGATGGCTTCCCAGATGGTTTTATTGAAACCATCTGGCGGGTCCGATTAAGATCTGAATCACTATAGGTAGAATCTGTTCAAACACAGAGGTGGACATTTGTTTCCCAATTCTCTCAACATTTTAATGTGAACATAACTGTCAGAGTTGATATTTCCATGGACAGATGATGAGACAAAGGGCGCCTGGGAACAGATATCCTACAAAGGAGCAAGACACCCGTACTGAAAGAGGACTACAATCGGTGTCGCTTGAAGGAAAATACAAATTATAAAAAAACACCAAAGAAATCCTGAGATGTCGCTTCTGTTTTCTAAAGCTGTGCTGCTGTTCTGATTTAAAACGAATCAATACATACAACTTCTGGACTACCGGACAATGCTGTGTTAGCGACCTGTCAATCACAAGGTAGCCACGCCCTAAATCATACTTTTGCTTTTTGGTCTATTTGACTCTAAATGGACCATCATTTACTAAATGAACATCATTGTAACCGATTATAGTATATGGACCCAAATGCAACACACAAGATTCCAGGGATCGTTGGCTTTTATTACAAACTTGCAGGCAGAGTTAATCAGTGTCAGGAACAGAAGGCTGGTGGGTTTACCGGGAGTCAGGCGAGACGGGTATAACAGGGGCAGGCAGGGTCGGTAACAGGAGATCATTCCGTGAGAGCGTGCTGGAGAGTCTGGCATAGAAAAGCGAAGAACACTCTGGCAATGTGTGTCTGGGA
The DNA here is from genome assembly GCF_004355925.1 of Anarrhichthys ocellatus. NCBI lineage: Eukaryota > Metazoa > Chordata > Actinopteri > Perciformes > Anarhichadidae > Anarrhichthys > Anarrhichthys ocellatus. The sequence continues at coordinate 3,859 of NW_022281065.1, read as the reverse complement.
GGCAGGAGTCTATATAGTGGCTTGATTAGTGATCAGAGACAGGAGTGAACAGGTGAAGGGAGTTAGACTGATGGGGAGGGAGTGGCTGACAAGTAGAGTGAGGGGGGTGTGGAGCTGACCTGTGACAATCATGCTGTATTGAAGAAGACTTTAAACTAGAGATTGAGACCATAAACTCATGTTTACAATGTTTACTGAGGTAATAAATCAAGAGAGAAGTAGAGTCATTTTCTCACAGACTTCTATACAACCAGACTTCTTTTTGTGACCAGAGGAGTCGAACCCTGATGGCCATTAGAAAGGATGCAAGTTCAGGGCCCTTCGTTATTGCCCTCACTTTTTTAGAACTGGAGACTGCGCCTTTTTAAACCTAGAAAAGATTTTCATCTGCTCGATGTGTGATTGGTGTTAAAGGACTTCTTTTATTCAGCAAAAGAAGTAACACCACTATAACTCTGTATACAATGTATAGATTTGCAGTCATTATTTGACACCTTCATCAAACATTCAAGGATTACAACTTCAATACGTGCTGGTTGCATCCTATTTTTAACCGAGAGAAAGAATGAAGAAAAATAGAGACCTTCTACGTGAGAAGTATTTGCTGATGTTGCCTTTAAATACCACAAGGGAATGTGTAAGCATGTTTAATTAAGCATGTATCAACATTTATATCAAATTAGCATTTTTGTTTTTCATCGTGACATATCTGTTTTTAGCAGAAATACACAAGAAACCCAACGCTAACCATGCTAAATCAGCATATTAGTATAATAATTAGACTTATAACAACTACTATTCTATTCAGGGAAACATTGCAAGTCTTCATATCAAAGATTAAAATATAAGGGAAGAGGGTCTCTTCACTCTCTAGTGGCAGTAGACATCCTCTGTTAGGCAACACGCTACTTCATTTCCATTTCAAAGCTTCCAGTGAAATGCTCTTTTTCCTATTTTCCTCTTGTGATTATCGTGTCCTTGTTTCAAACTCTTTGACACAACGCTTCTGTTGCCGTTTGAAACTTTTGCTGTCTTCATGGTATTTTTCATTTTTATGCCCCGTGATCTGGAGAGGGAAGAAGAGGAAGTGAGTTGCGAAAGCCTCACCTATACTGGGCAGATTAGAGGCTGCGGTTGGATCGTGTCACATGACAAAATGCAGAACCTTTCCAGCAGAATATGCAGTGACTCTGATAGGAAGGATCAGTGAGGGGTGACGAGAATCTGAGAAAAGCTTAAATGAAGTGACAACATCAAAACAGCTTTTATAGTTTCCTGTCAAACCTTGATGTGATAAAAGGAAAACTGGTCTGAAAGTCAACCCTCCATTAAATCATATCCTGTCATATCATGTGATGTCATCTCACATCATATCTGCATATCAAAAGGTTTTCACTTCGTGCAGGATTTATTGTTATATTAATTAATAACAATCTGCAGTACATTTTTATCTATGTATTTATTTGTTACATTTTGATTTACAAAGTTAGGAAAGCAATGTTTAAAGTCACTACAATTAACTTATATCTTGAATTGACTTTGGCGGTCCCTGTGGACAGAAGTGGTACCGTTTTCCGAGCTCCAGACTCCATTTAGAAAAAAACTTGTTTTACTGCATCAGGGGTCTGACAGTCTGCTAGGTGTAGTCCCTTGTTCTGGCTCTCCCGTGCCTCCCTTCTCTCCAGCAGACCCAGCAATACGGCCTGTGCCCCAGCAGAGCAGTGTTGGCTCCCAGCGTGGACGGCGGAGCGGGCGCTGCTGCAGGGAGCGCCCGTCTCGTCTGGGATTCCGAATGCAGGTCCAAGGCGGATCTGGGTCTGTCAGCGGTGGGCTGAAGGACTTTTTGGTTAACCTGCATTATTTCCTCTAATATCGTGCGGAAACTGACCAGGTGGCATGTAGGTCACATAGAGGCATCAGTGTTAAACTGAGACTGTTTCAGTTAAAAGTTCCTCACAGTAACTCAAGCCTGATGCTGCCTTGCACATACAACAATGATCCCAGTCTCTTCCACACAATGAGGCATAAAATTTATTCATTAAACACTGGTACAAGCCCAAGTATCGGTATCGCGACTGAAACATTTAGATTGGTGCTTCCCTAGGTACAACACGTGCTGTAAAATCTGCTCTGCACTTGCCTTACAGATTGTAAAGCTCTCTTAGGTAAATTTGGGATTTGTGGTATTGGGCTATATGAATACAATAAAATTTAACTAGCTGGCCACGTTCATAGAACATGAGGATAATTGATTAGTTTCGCTAAGAGCCATCAGCAGGGAGGAGGTCCTAGATGCTTACATTATGTTCAGAATTACAATTCTTCAATTATTAAAAAAGTATTTTGTAAAAGCTTATAAACAGATGCTTCCTTTTTGAAAACATGCTGTTGTATATCAGCTGCCATCCAGCTCATGTTACACTTCGCTTGTGTCATATACACATACACTGTATATAAAAAGTGGACGTATAGTCATCGTGATGTGACCCATTGGTTTGTTGACTGGCGTTATGAAGCCTCAACTTTGGCGAATTTTGCCATCGTTATTTTGGATTACGCCCGTCGCCATGTTGTTTTCTTCACAACCAATGGACAGCACTTACTATATTCGGAATATGGAGGAGTGACGTAGTGACACAATAAGCATACCCTAAACCATCCTCCGCTTTATGGTCTATTTGACTCTAAATGGACCATAATTTACTAAATGAACATCATGCTGTATTGAAGACGACTTGAAACTAGAGATTGAGACCATAAACTCATGTTTACAATGTTTACTGAGGTAATAAATCAAGAGAGAAGTAGAGTCATTTTCTCATAGACGTCTATACAACCAGACTTCTTTTTGCCACTGGAGGAGTCGCCCCCTGCTGGTCAGTAGAGAGAAGGCACGTTTTAAGACATTTCTGCATTGGCTTCACTCGGCAGAACCGGAGGTTGGCCCCCTGCATATACCCAATAGCTCGAGGCCTTGTTCAGCTTTCATTCTTTAACCTTGATAGTAACTCGCTCCATTCGGTGGGTGAGTGTTTGTGTGAATGGTGGGCAAAATAATCACCATTTACCATATCCAATTACATGATGTCGTCTAATTGCATGCTATGTCATACCATGTGACAGTGTATAATGTCATGTTATGCCACATCCTGCCATATGCCATGTCAAAGTATCCCGTACCTCAGTCTGTTTTTTGTCCTACCAATATTTCTCCAATGACAAATGATGTGAAGTGAGTACAAGCTCTGGACTGCAGCTCATCTCTTTCTCCACCTCCTTGGAGTTCAAGCAATTATAAAACCAATTTGTCGACAGCAGAGGCGATGACAACTGCCATCCGCTGAATAATGATGCTGCAATAAACAGATGGTACTCTCTCACTTCATACAGGCTGACACACCTGGTGTTAGACCCTCTAATCGGTACAACGGCAGCGGCAGATGTATGTGTGCAAAAAATATGTGTTAAACCATCTGCTGTGTAATTTACTAATACATGGAGTTAGCCAAGTACATTATATAGTGGACGTGGACTCAATAAGATGTGTCCAGAGATAATATAACACTCAGCACTTAGCTGAGCTCAGCCAATCTACTGTAGCATAGTCAACTCAATTGTCCGTTTTGGGCAACAGCTAGTTCTGATTATTTTGATAATAGTTCTGTTGGTCTGTGGTTTCATCTATCAATCAATCAATCAATCAATCAATCATGGATGGATGGATATTGGGGTGGATGGATATAGACATGGATAGATGATATAGAGATGTGTGTGTATGTGGGTGGATGGATATAGTGATGGATGGATATAGAGATGGATGGATGGATGGATATAGAGATGATAGATGGATATAGAGATG
>NW_022281064.1:0-13718 GCF_004355925.1 Anarrhichthys ocellatus | reverse complement strand
ATGGTCCTCACTATGTACAAGAACACACACACACACACACACACACAGCAATGCAAACAGAGTGGAGGGTATGATAATAGCACGCTGAGGGTCGTGCCATCATCATGCACATCCGTTAGTGGCTCCGTGATGATATCTTATTAAGGCCACACTGAGCTGATGTGTTGTGCAACACAGGAGAAAGCGGAGCTTGATAATACAGCCACTCACAACAGAGGCAGAGGCAGCAAATCATACAAATCAAAGTCCATTTTGTACAATCACAATAATAATACAAACAACTCATGTTAAAATCTCTCCATGGATCTATGTAAAAAGAAAAAAAACAGCTTATCACCAGCATGTCGGACCTATACGACAGTGACTGAGTAATAAGCCTAAAGGCCAGCGTGTGCAAATGTTCACCGGCGCTTGTGTATGCACAAGGGGGCAGAATTTAAAACTCAAGAATGTCAGGGAAATGAAGAGGAATGAGGATGTGGAAATGAGTTAAACCTCAAATAATACATTTGAAACAATTCAGACATGTCACCCAAAGCCTAAAGGGATTATTGTTGTCAATGTGGACTAAGCAGGATACAGACTACTACTACTACGACTCCTACAACTGCTAAACTAGTACTACTAGTAATAATAATAATACAAGAACATTTTCTTCCAAAAAGACAGGAAAAAAATAGCTTCTTTTATTTCAAAAAAGTCATTGTAAAAATCTATTTTTTGCACCAAATATAACTGCGACAACAGAAGTGTATTGCTGCCACGCCAGAATTATAAATCACATTCTAACGTGAAATGTTTTTACATTTGTATGACATACAAACTCGTCATAATACACAATGTATCCTATTTCGTGATAACAAAAATAATTTGCGATTTGCATTTGACTGCCAGGAGTTTGCTGTAATGGACATTTTCTGTTGTTAGGTGTGGTTTGACATAACTCCAACTGTCTCATATTAAACTGAGTATGCATTGCAACTTGGATTATTGCTTAGTTATTTGCGTGCATACTTTCTGGTGATACTGAAGTGGGTTCATGACGATGAGTGTATGGAGCCCTGATTCATGTGTCCATGTGGGGGATTGACAAATTGATTGAAAATTTTAAACATTATATTTATTTTCTTCATTTAGTGAATCAACCAAAAACGCTATTCATTTCCAGCAAACTAACACTAAATTCTCCAAATCTGAATTTGTTTGAACCAATCTAACAACATCCATTCAAGTTGCAGGAGAAATCCATGAAGAACTTAGGTTATGTTAGATTACCGAGCTTTGCATTATTTGGCACTACTTTGTTGTAAAAATGGCATTACATCAGGTGAAGAATTCAATATGACTTGTTTAGGGATCGGCACTTAAAGTTAAGGATTTGGGACTTGACATGAGACGTGTCAATCATGACTTGGGACGTGTCAAGTCCCAAATCGTGATTGGCACGTCCCAAGTCAAGTCCCAAGTTGTGACCGACTCGGGATTTGCATTTTTTGAACTGGGACTTGAGTGCAACGACTTTGATTCTACTTGCGATTTGCAAAACAATGACTTGGTTCCACCTCTGTCTGATCGGACCAGTTGCTTATGGCGACTGATGTTAGCTGATGTTAGAAAACCTTTGGTAGATATTGCTTGGCAACTGAGTAAGTTCACTGAAGACTCTTCACCACTTTTACTACTGTTACAATACCTTTTTAGCATTATGTCATTGAAGGCTACTTGAAGGCCTTAGTGTCTGGTGGTCAGCACAAGCTACAGAGTCGCACTTTAAAGTATGAGAAAATAATTCGACGTTGTCACCCGGGTTATATCGAATTTGGCTTGAGACTTAAAAATTTGTATCCGAAAATCTTTTATGAGTTTGGAGGATCTGATGAAAGATGCTAATCAGTTGCTTATTAGTTATGTAGGATGAAGTGTTTTTGGCAGTATATGACTTTCCAGTGATTCGGCAGCAGTTTTGGGAGCCAGATGAAGGCATCGTCATGCAGCTGTAAAACTTTATGATTACTATATCATAAGCTCAATGCCTTTTTGTTAATCGGACCTTGAGACGGTACAGGTGGCGGCCACAAGTAATGCGCAATTTGTGGTGCTATCAGCGGCCGCAATCCATTCTTTGTGAATTTGCTACAACCTCAGAGAGAGAGAGAGGGACAGAGTTGGTTTTGGCATCGAGTGCTACCATTTTAACCTTCACATGCTGTAGGATTCTAACGCACACATTTACATGCATGCACTCGGTGCTCACATGTACACACACCTGCACTTGTGCAAGTACACACTGCCTATCTAAACAGCATAAACACACACACACACAGCCCGTGACCTTCTCATAGTCATGACTCATTGCTCATTCTAAATAAAACACTCCACACACAAATTCCTCACGTGTGTGTGTGGAGTGTTTTAAATATAAGGCCGCCTTATTGTAGTCAGGTTGACCTTTTCCAAAGGACACCGTCTGCATGTAGAGAGGGCTGAGTGTGTGTGTGTGTGTGTGTTAGCTTCTATACACCCTCGCACGACCACTCCGCTCTGCTGCCTCGGGGCGATTAGTTGCCCCGTCGCTCAGAGGTCCCTGCGGCCGATCGACCCACGGCTGTTTCCTGTCCTGGCCCCACAGTGGTGGAAGAACTCCTCACTGATGTCAGGACAGCAGAGTCGCTGCCCATCTTTCATCAGGCTGAAAACTCACCTCTTCATGAAGTACTACCCTGAGCCTTCCACTCAGCACTTATTGTATTCGTATTAGTCTGTTGCACTTATTGTATTAGTTTGTTTCTGCACTGTACTTTTGCTCTGGTTTATGCTCTTAGATGCTTGTTTAAAAAAGGAGATGCACTTATGACTTCTGGTGACTATAGTTCTCTTGAATACCTATGTTGAATACACTTACTGTAAGTTGCTTTGGATAACAGCGTCTACTAAATGACTAATGTAAATACACAGCCTACAGTATGTGTGCCACTTAGTGGCCGCTTTGATCCAAAGGGCCTTCCAGTGTTATGAGTGTGTACATTTATAGCAGAGGAGGGCAGAGGGAATTACAGTCCTTCTCCTGGCACAGTTAGAGCATTGCCCTTTGCATTAAAGAGGGCTGCATGTAAAACCCTATTCACAGGTAATCATGATGTCTTAATTTTTTTTTTCTATAATTTATTTTAAATAATGTGTTTAATATTGTTTGTACTGGAAAGCTGATGAGCAAAGAAAGCCAAGAAACAGTTTGTTCAAAGAAAAATATCTTCTTTTTTTTTCAACTTTTTTGGCTATTCATTAATCGTTACGATTTTTTGAATTGCCATTAGAATTGCTACAAATGAGCTCGGTATAAAGATAATTTGTTACAACTCTAAAAAGAGTGTAAGATTATTTTACTACTTTACCAAAATGAAAAGTTTAAACCTTCTACTGTTGACAGTAGCCATTACAAATACAAAATAACTATTACCTCCAGTCCCATATCATATAATCCCCTACTGCAGGCACACGGAAGCAGGCAGACACATGTATGGCATGACGATATATATATATTGCTCTGGTGGTGGAATAAAATGTATTTGGTGTCTACATCTTTGGGGAATTATCTAGAGATGGATGTAGCTATAAAACGCAGCTTTCTCTTATTTTATTTTTATTTTCATATTATATTGAAAACTTTCTTCGGAGTGAGTCAGCTGCTTAACATCCGGCTGTAAAAGATTTAAAACATTTTAACTTCGGAGGGCAGTGTCATCTGTTACCATTCTCTGTGTTCTCTGCCAACCTCACCTAACACCATATCCGGTTTGCCGTCTGTCTGATGCCATGTGAATACAGCATAAACCCTGTCTTTGTGCGTTTGGTTGTGTGTGCGTGCGTGAGTCACAAAGAATGTTTATTCCCAGCGTAGGCGTCTTGAGTAACATGTGATAGCATGTGATCTTGATTTATGAGCATGGCAAGTCCAAACCTTTGGGACCAGACGACTCCAAACACAAGCTGAAGATTCATTCTTCACAGCTGATATCTACACGTTTGCTCTCAGCCCTCCGGGAGAGAGACTCCTGTGTGTGTGTGTGTTTGTGTGTTTGCTCATTATTCGGAGTGTAATCCTGTTGTGAATATGCATGCTGGCACCTAATTTAGGCGCTCGACGTTTGTATGATAACTCACTCGGAATATGTCATGGCTTGAGCAGCTACAAACCCATACAAATAATACCGACTCCTGTTACTGATGATGCAGTGGTAGTGTCAGACCCTTTCCTGGGTAGAATAAGTCATGTGCAGTGTTAAAACTAGCGCCAAAGAGCCCAAGGGCCCTCCAAGCCATGAAAGGGCCCCTACGTCCCATAGATGGGCCTGTGAGTCATTGTTTCATTGGTTTTGTAATTAGCGCCATGGGCTCCCTCATCTGGGCAGCTTGTAAGGAGTGTGATTTGTGTAGCTGCTGTGTTTCACTCCGGATATCTTACGGAGAAGACACACGAAGCAAAAAAAACTGCGAAGCGCCGCTTCACACCCCATCGTGGTGGTTATGTCAATGCTCGCACATTGTGTAAATAAGCTACCTGCATTTCCACGATGTATGCGACATACCAACCAGCACTTCCCTTTTTATGTTTGCATCTGTAATCCTAGAGGCCAAAGAAAGAGAGAGGGGTCATCCCAAAAAGTACAATGATCACGTCCAAAAGGGACCTCCGATCCTGTGGCTGCTGGTCAGACACTTTCCATCTCCATGGGGAAGGTTCCCCTGTGGGGTCGGGGAATGGAGAGTAAGGTGGATGTAAAAGTGACTCCGTCCTGGGGTGGGCTGTAGACCAGTCTGTGACTGGGAGAGATTGTGAAACACAACATTGTTCCATACAAATACAAAATGCCCCCATTTGCTCACCTGGCACAGTGTTTTCATAGAGGTCATCAAGGAATGAAGAGTCACTCGGGTAAAATAATTAATTGTGGCAGCTGATAGAACCATGAATTTTGCCTCAATTGCAACCTCTATCTGCCCAATCTCAAGGTCCGATTAACTGCATACTGTATATAGACTGTATATAAGAAGTGGACGTAATATTCAACTGCATGCTCCATTTGGCCATCGTACAAAACCCAGCTAGGCGAACCTTTGAAGAGCCGGCTGCAGTTAGTAGTTAGCATTGACTCATTTCTGAGAAAAGGCTTCAGCTTAGTTACTAATAGCTATACACATGGAGTACGAATACTTGCGTACAATACCTCAAAACTCTGCTCATAATATGAGTATGTGAGTATTATATGAAATTGGGACACAGGAGTGTATCAGATCTGTTGGACGGTGTCTCAGTCAGATGCCATAAAAGGAATTATTTTGGAGAGCTGCATCATTCCCTAGACACAGAGAGGACATTCATCCTCTTGTCCCTATGATGTACTAATGTGAGACAATTTGTCACAGCGCGTGTGTGTGTGTGTTTATTATCTGCTCATCTCCTGTTCACCAAGTTTGAAGGTGACTCTGGAAAGAAACCACACGTCTCTCCTGATGTTCTCCCGCGAGTCTCTTTCTCATTCTCACCATCAGTGTCACCTCCTTCTCCTCATTTGTCTTCCTCTCTCCTCTCCCTTTGTTGTTTTTGTCTCACTTGCTGTTATTCTATTTCTGTCCCTCCCTTGTCTTCCTCGGCTCAAGCTCCACTCTCTAACCTCTCAGCTGGAAAGGACAGTAATTAGTACCAACATGCTCTAATTGTGTGTCACAGATGAAAAGGAGAAGATATAGCAGGTTTTGCTGTGCTATTTAGTGCAGGTGGGAAGGGTCGTGGTTGGGTAACGTAGCACTTTCACTTGTGAAACTAAAAGTTGATGTTGACTTCTTTTGTCATGTGACTCACTGGTCAAGTGACTCGTTAGTCACTCGCTATTCATGTAAGTCGTTAACACTTGCTTGTCACATTACTCGTTACGCACTCAGTAGTCAAGTGACTTGTTCACCACTTACTATTTCATTTCACTCATTAGGCACTCGCTAGTCATGTAAGTCACTTGTTAGACACTTGTCAGAAACTCGCTTCTCATTTGACTAATGACTAGTGAGTGTCGAAGGACTTACATGACTCATTAGACCCTCATTAGTCACGTGACTCTTTAGACCTAGTTAGTCACTGGCTAGTCATGTGACTCATTAGTAACTTGCTAGCAATGTGACTCGTAAGTCACCCTTTAGATTGGTGACTGGTTTCCATTTGACAAGTTTGGGATAAAAATGTGTTGGTAAAATACTTTTTCTTCATTTCTAGTAGGTTGACAAAACCAGTAACTGTTGATGATTTTAGAACGATATAAATTGAAAGCTTACAAAAGCTTAAAGTGTCTGTGGTTGCTAACTTCTCTTTATGGTCCAGTTGTCTAAAATCTGAATTTAATCATCTAATTGTCTCAAGCTCTCATCAGTCAAGCTGTTATTTCACAAATGAATGATCTAATTACCCAGTGTTAACAAGTCATGATCACAAGATAATGGGCCTTCAAAAGGTCTTACAAACTACTACTTTAAAGGATTAGATTTAAGTAAACATTAACACAAGGGCATCTTAAGGACAGATTAAGGAATTTAGGGTTTGTCATGTATCAGTGAGGTTTAAAAATTCTGTGGTGGGAGTGTGGGATTTCTATAAAATTGACGCATGTCTGACTTTGACACTGGAGACCACTGTTTGCATACCATAGAGGCAGCAGCTCAGAACACATTCATACAGTATTAGTAGTTTTGGATGGCAGTGACAAACAATCTATTTTGTTGCTTTGGTATAAGGATTTGTTGGACAAACTTTGGATGTGAAATGACCTTACATTAATGCCACCTTGAATGTGTGAAGAGGCTATTTGTTATTTGCTATTTGTCCCAAAAAGACACAGTCAAACAATTGTTTGCAGAGTAAGGGTGTAAGCATATATCAGAGATCAAAAATTACAATTGCCATTAGTGCATCTCTACAAAATATCACTTGATACACGTGTGTTGTGTGGTTATGTTTTTTGATACTGTATAGATTCACAAAAACACACTGATTTTTAATTAATAGTTAACATGCAAAGAGTTGTGGTAGATCCCACTAGTTTGATTGCATGAGAAAAAAATAGTTTTTCTCCAATTTTATGCGTATGGCGGTGAGTTCCACAAAAACGCAATACATCCGCTTCCTTAAAGTATCGCAATATAAACCAATATATTGAATCGTAACCCCTATATCATGATAAGTATTGTATTGCATATCCTATTGTAGGGGCCTAATTTACAGTCTTGAGCAACATAATCACTGCCTGGATTTTGTTTATAGGTATTGTTTTTTGAGGGAATGAAGTATTTTTATTCATGCACTGTACAGGATTCTTACAATTACAGACTGTCGACAGTCTTTAATTGTCTTTAACTCGGACACTTATCTTTATCTAGCCTTAACCAAATCCTGCGAATGCAATAAAACCATAAAACAGTACTGTCGTTGCTTCCACAGGATCAAATATTTTGGCAGGAAACAAATATAAAACCTCATACAATCACTATCAATTTCTTTATATATTTTACCTGCCAAATGCATCTATTATGAACATTTTCTCCACACGTTTTTTGCTCTAGTGAGCATTTGTGGCAACAAACAAAATCTCATTTTGACGGTCCCCAAAGAAATAAGTTCTTCCAAAGAGTGATGATTGAATCAACAACATCACTTGTGACAGGAGGAGTTCTGCAGTGGTGCGACAGTGGAGGATGTGGGGTCATTGCATAGTTCGCTTCATAGCAGAGGAACTGGAGTCAAATGTAATCAAACTCTTAAGTCAAGAGTGGAATATGATATTCATCAGCAGCGTTTACTGACACCACATCTACAGTTTGACACACACACACATCCTGGAGACTAATAATCTCATCGACGTTAATAACGAGGTGATTTGGATTCCAGCGGGTGTCTCATCCCTTCACTCGTACCAGCCTGAGCACCTCTCCATAGTTGTCTCCACGTTGCCATGGAGACAAACACCCGTGTTTCCACTGTGCGTTATCGCGACCCAGAATGAATGAGTCATGACCGTTCCAACACTGCTGTCTGTGTGATTTCCTCTGAGTGTGTGTGTGTGTGTACAGGCATGTGCGTAATGTTGGTAAAAATCCTTGATTTCTTGTCCCTGTAAATCTTTTTATTACACGCTGCATTGGTGATGTCACTGTATGGGAAACGTCAAACTCATAATCTGAAATCCAAATGAAAATACCCAGAGATTCAACGATATGGAAGACTGTTATCCTCACTCTGTTGTCGTTTAGAAGTGACGTTTCTCACCTCTCTTTCTCATTCTCTCCCTCAGAAACCTGTCCAAGAACCCCACGTTGACCTCTTTGTCCTGGCAGATCTTTGAGCATCTGCAGGTCTTCGAACTGTAAGTTGACCATTGTTTATTTTGGTTTCTTTTGTTACTGAAGGCACATTTTGCCCACACTTCTACCACCACCACCACCATGGTAAAAAGGGCTCTATAATGCCCCTTGTTTCCCTTCCATCAGGCTTTGGTCTGTCTATGAAGAAGACATTCAAGTTTCTTTAAAAAAAAAAAAACACCATGCATGTTTACTGGATATGTTGACCTGTATGTGAGTGGTTCAGGAAACTTGTTTTTCAGTTTAAACTCATTGGGTGCAACAAACACACTTGTAATTACCATTAGGCAAAGCAGAGAATGGAGGGGGTGTCAATAAAGAGCTATTGTTGCATGTAATCAAGAGGCCTCATGTACACTAGCCCTTCTACTCATAAATATTTGAAGAGCAATTTAGGAGGTTCCATTCTCTTCATGGCTGGATCCGAGTTGCGGTGCACGTCATCTTGTCAGGCTTCAAGTGATGAGTTTGGTTTAAACCAATCAGAGTCCTGGGAGGAGCTACAACAATGGTGGCTCCTGAAGAGGTTTGCATAGCTGCTGCAATAGCATTATTAATATCAGAAATTGAGTATTTCTTCATTGAAAGAAGAGAAAAGAACAATCGATGTTTTCACTCTTCTCCCGACTGGCTTCGGCAAGAGTTTGATTGGCAGACGGTTCATCCAATCACCTGCCAAGAATGTGTTGAAAGCGCCGGCCTTTTTCCAAACAGCTTTCAATGATGGCTTCCCAGATGGTTTTATTGAAACCATCTGGCGGGTCCGATTAAGATCTGAATCACTATAGGTAGAATCTGTTCAAACACAGAGGTGGACATTTGTTTCCCAATTCTCTCAACATTTTAATGTGAACATAACTGTCAGAGTTGATATTTCCATGGACAGATGATGAGACAAAGGGCGCCTGGGAACAGATATCCTACAAAGGAGCAAGACACCCGTACTGAAAGAGGACTACAATCGGTGTCGCTTGAAGGAAAATACAAATTATAAAAAAACACCAAAGAAATCCTGAGATGTCGCTTCTGTTTTCTAAAGCTGTGCTGCTGTTCTGATTTAAAACGAATCAATACATACAACTTCTGGACTACCGGACAATGCTGTGTTAGCGACCTGTCAATCACAAGGTAGCCACGCCCTAAATCATACTTTTGCTTTTTGGTCTATTTGACTCTAAATGGACCATCATTTACTAAATGAACATCATTGTAACCGATTATAGTATATGGACCCAAATGCAACACACAAGATTCCAGGGATCGTTGGCTTTTATTACAAACTTGCAGGCAGAGTTAATCAGTGTCAGGAACAGAAGGCTGGTGGGTTTACCGGGAGTCAGGCGAGACGGGTATAACAGGGGCAGGCAGGGTCGGTAACAGGAGATCATTCCGTGAGAGCGTGCTGGAGAGTCTGGCATAGAAAAGCGAAGAACACTCTGGCAATGTGTGTCTGGGAGGCAGGAGTCTATATAGTGGCTTGATTAGTGATCAGAGACAGGAGTGAACAGGTGAAGGGAGTTAGACTGATGGGGAGGGAGTGGCTGACAAGTAGAGTGAGGGGGGTGTGGAGCTGACCTGTGACAATCATGCTGTATTGAAGAAGACTTTAAACTAGAGATTGAGACCATAAACTCATGTTTACAATGTTTACTGAGGTAATAAATCAAGAGAGAAGTAGAGTCATTTTCTCACAGACTTCTATACAACCAGACTTCTTTTTGTGACCAGAGGAGTCGAACCCTGATGGCCATTAGAAAGGATGCAAGTTCAGGGCCCTTCGTTATTGCCCTCACTTTTTTAGAACTGGAGACTGCGCCTTTTTAAACCTAGAAAAGATTTTCATCTGCTCGATGTGTGATTGGTGTTAAAGGACTTCTTTTATTCAGCAAAAGAAGTAACACCACTATAACTCTGTATACAATGTATAGATTTGCAGTCATTATTTGACACCTTCATCAAACATTCAAGGATTACAACTTCAATACGTGCTGGTTGCATCCTATTTTTAACCGAGAGAAAGAATGAAGAAAAATAGAGACCTTCTACGTGAGAAGTATTTGCTGATGTTGCCTTTAAATACCACAAGGGAATGTGTAAGCATGTTTAATTAAGCATGTATCAACATTTATATCAAATTAGCATTTTTGTTTTTCATCGTGACATATCTGTTTTTAGCAGAAATACACAAGAAACCCAACGCTAACCATGCTAAATCAGCATATTAGTATAATAATTAGACTTATAACAACTACTATTCTATTCAGGGAAACATTGCAAGTCTTCATATCAAAGATTAAAATATAAGGGAAGAGGGTCTCTTCACTCTCTAGTGGCAGTAGACATCCTCTGTTAGGCAACACGCTACTTCATTTCCATTTCAAAGCTTCCAGTGAAATGCTCTTTTTCCTATTTTCCTCTTGTGATTATCGTGTCCTTGTTTCAAACTCTTTGACACAACGCTTCTGTTGCCGTTTGAAACTTTTGCTGTCTTCATGGTATTTTTCATTTTTATGCCCCGTGATCTGGAGAGGGAAGAAGAGGAAGTGAGTTGCGAAAGCCTCACCTATACTGGGCAGATTAGAGGCTGCGGTTGGATCGTGTCACATGACAAAATGCAGAACCTTTCCAGCAGAATATGCAGTGACTCTGATAGGAAGGATCAGTGAGGGGTGACGAGAATCTGAGAAAAGCTTAAATGAAGTGACAACATCAAAACAGCTTTTATAGTTTCCTGTCAAACCTTGATGTGATAAAAGGAAAACTGGTCTGAAAGTCAACCCTCCATTAAATCATATCCTGTCATATCATGTGATGTCATCTCACATCATATCTGCATATCAAAAGGTTTTCACTTCGTGCAGGATTTATTGTTATATTAATTAATAACAATCTGCAGTACATTTTTATCTATGTATTTATTTGTTACATTTTGATTTACAAAGTTAGGAAAGCAATGTTTAAAGTCACTACAATTAACTTATATCTTGAATTGACTTTGGCGGTCCCTGTGGACAGAAGTGGTACCGTTTTCCGAGCTCCAGACTCCATTTAGAAAAAAACTTGTTTTACTGCATCAGGGGTCTGACAGTCTGCTAGGTGTAGTCCCTTGTTCTGGCTCTCCCGTGCCTCCCTTCTCTCCAGCAGACCCAGCAATACGGCCTGTGCCCCAGCAGAGCAGTGTTGGCTCCCAGCGTGGACGGCGGAGCGGGCGCTGCTGCAGGGAGCGCCCGTCTCGTCTGGGATTCCGAATGCAGGTCCAAGGCGGATCTGGGTCTGTCAGCGGTGGGCTGAAGGACTTTTTGGTTAACCTGCATTATTTCCTCTAATATCGTGCGGAAACTGACCAGGTGGCATGTAGGTCACATAGAGGCATCAGTGTTAAACTGAGACTGTTTCAGTTAAAAGTTCCTCACAGTAACTCAAGCCTGATGCTGCCTTGCACATACAACAATGATCCCAGTCTCTTCCACACAATGAGGCATAAAATTTATTCATTAAACACTGGTACAAGCCCAAGTATCGGTATCGCGACTGAAACATTTAGATTGGTGCTTCCCTAGGTACAACACGTGCTGTAAAATCTGCTCTGCACTTGCCTTACAGATTGTAAAGCTCTCTTAGGTAAATTTGGGATTTGTGGTATTGGGCTATATGAATACAATAAAATTTAACTAGCTGGCCACGTTCATAGAACATGAGGATAATTGATTAGTTTCGCTAAGAGCCATCAGCAGGGAGGAGGTCCTAGATGCTTACATTATGTTCAGAATTACAATTCTTCAATTATTAAAAAAGTATTTTGTAAAAGCTTATAAACAGATGCTTCCTTTTTGAAAACATGCTGTTGTATATCAGCTGCCATCCAGCTCATGTTACACTTCGCTTGTGTCATATACACATACACTGTATATAAAAAGTGGACGTATAGTCATCGTGATGTGACCCATTGGTTTGTTGACTGGCGTTATGAAGCCTCAACTTTGGCGAATTTTGCCATCGTTATTTTGGATTACGCCCGTCGCCATGTTGTTTTCTTCACAACCAATGGACAGCACTTACTATATTCGGAATATGGAGGAGTGACGTAGTGACACAATAAGCATACCCTAAACCATCCTCCGCTTTATGGTCTATTTGACTCTAAATGGACCATAATTTACTAAATGAACATCATGCTGTATTGAAGACGACTTGAAACTAGAGATTGAGACCATAAACTCATGTTTACAATGTTTACTGAGGTAATAAATCAAGAGAGAAGTAGAGTCATTTTCTCATAGACGTCTATACAACCAGACTTCTTTTTGCCACTGGAGGAGTCGCCCCCTGCTGGTCAGTAGAGAGAAGGCACGTTTTAAGACATTTCTGCATTGGCTTCACTCGGCAGAACCGGAGGTTGGCCCCCTGCATATACCCAATAGCTCGAGGCCTTGTTCAGCTTTCATTCTTTAACCTTGATAGTAACTCGCTCCATTCGGTGGGTGAGTGTTTGTGTGAATGGTGGGCAAAATAATCACCATTTACCATATCCAATTACATGATGTCGTCTAATTGCATGCTATGTCATACCATGTGACAGTGTATAATGTCATGTTATGCCACATCCTGCCATATGCCATGTCAAAGTATCCCGTACCTCAGTCTGTTTTTTGTCCTACCAATATTTCTCCAATGACAAATGATGTGAAGTGAGTACAAGCTCTGGACTGCAGCTCATCTCTTTCTCCACCTCCTTGGAGTTCAAGCAATTATAAAACCAATTTGTCGACAGCAGAGGCGATGACAACTGCCATCCGCTGAATAATGATGCTGCAATAAACAGATGGTACTCTCTCACTTCATACAGGCTGACACACCTGGTGTTAGACCCTCTAATCGGTACAACGGCAGCGGCAGATGTATGTGTGCAAAAAATATGTGTTAAACCATCTGCTGTGTAATTTACTAATACATGGAGTTAGCCAAGTACATTATATAGTGGACGTGGACTCAATAAGATGTGTCCAGAGATAATATAACACTCAGCACTTAGCTGAGCTCAGCCAATCTACTGTAGCATAGTCAACTCAATTGTCCGTTTTGGGCAACAGCTAGTTCTGATTATTTTGATAATAGTTCTGTTGGTCTGTGGTTTCATCTATCAATCAATCAATCAATCAATCAATCATGGATGGATGGATATTGGGGTGGATGGATATAGACATGGATAGATGATATAGAGATGTGTGTGTATGTGGGTGGATGGATATAGTGATGGATGGATATAGAGATGGATGGATGGATGGATATAGAGATGATAGATGGATATAGAGATG
>NW_022281063.1:7099-13725 GCF_004355925.1 Anarrhichthys ocellatus | reverse complement strand
TCATCATCTTTCCTCTCTTTCAACCTCCTCAGCGAAACAAAACACACCCGTCCTCAAAGTGCCCCGCACGCGTCCCCCCCCCCTCTCAATACTCAAAGGCTCCAGTGCCAACTGCGCTGTGCCAATTAATACCATTAGCAGTGGCCAACGGCATTGTCGCAACGATTGCTAATGTATCCCACACACTTGACCCACTTGAACGCGTCGGCCTCCTGAACGCAGCGTTCGTCTACCCGGATCTGTGAGCGTGTGCTGCAGCCTCTGAGATGTTTGGTGAAGTGCCGCTCTAGTTCTGCCTTGATTACTGAGGCACAACCAGAGCGTTGCTGAAGCTAAACAGTAAGTGGAACGGATGCTTTTTGTACTTGGGGATATATGGGGATATTTTTTTAAAGGTAATCAGCGATCTGTTTACTCTCAGTTGTTGCTTTTTAAATAGTGCAGTTTGAAAAAGGTAGAAAACATACTTGGGGGATGTCGAGGGCCCTGGCGGGGGGCTGATAATATGCAAATGACATTACACAGAAGTCACGGTTGGGTTCATACCCGAGTTTAGGAGTCGCATTTCGGTGAAAATCCGATGAGGAAATACAAAACAAATTATGCATTAGATTGTTTTATTTTCATTTATTTTGAACAGACAGTAGAGCAAGTGTCAAACAACCAAAATCCTCTTGCTGGGGACTGAGGTAGCGCAACTTTGGTAAACTATTTCCATTATAGAAATAAGGAACATTTCAAACCCATATGTATTACACTGTACGGATCACATGAAAGCAGTAGCTTGCACACCTTTATTGTGTGACACTAATCAGGAGGGTGGGAGGAGCTTAGTTCTGTCTCAGTGTGCAAGCCTGTTGGTCCAAAGCTAGGAAGTGATACATCATCAAATGAGGAAAAAAGAAAGTTTGTGAAGTTTGTGTTGTTGCACTTTTTTAAACTTACGTTTTACACGGCCAGGACATTTTGGTGTTTCCTTTTTCATGGAGCTGTTGGAAGACTTGGGCTGCATTTAAGAATTTGGTTAATGTTCACATGACTCAATTCATCAATATGTTGATTGACAGAAAAATCTCCTTTCTGGGCTCACCTTGGGCTCTGGGAACTTGTTAGGTATTTTTCTTTTTACAATTTTTCCCACAATGTTTATGCAA
The DNA here is from genome assembly GCF_004355925.1 of Anarrhichthys ocellatus. Lineage (NCBI taxonomy): Eukaryota > Metazoa > Chordata > Actinopteri > Perciformes > Anarhichadidae > Anarrhichthys > Anarrhichthys ocellatus. The sequence goes on along the minus strand of NW_022281063.1, from coordinate 12,571 downwards.
AATGATTAACTTAATAGAAGAAATAAACAATGACTTAATTAATCAACTGTGTAAATAATTGTTAGCTGTAACACCAGTATACTTTGAAGTTAGGTATGCAGCTATGAAGGGCAACAATACTCATCTTGAGTTCCTCAGAGCTTTAGTGACAAAGGAGAACAAAAAAAAACAACAATGTGGTTGTTTGTGTGTTTGTGTGTGATCGCCAGTTGATAGTGCCATGGGTTTGCAGATGGATCCTGCCGCATTTAAGTGCTACTTTCTTAATGTCACCTCCATCAGTCGGTGTGTGTGTGTGTGTGTGTGTGTGTGTGTGTGTGTGTGTGTGTCAGGATCTGTGCATCTTCTGTGTCTACGTAAACTCGAGCTATCTCCCGTTCTTCAAAACATTTAAGTTGACATTTTCCACACCAGCCACTTTAAACTACAAACTGACTCAACAAGGTTTTCTTAAGGAGCCGTCCATTTCTAAATGTAGTGCCAGCAGCATCTTAAGCACCTCTCAGACAGCATTCAGTCCAAAGTAATGGTTAAACCTTACTGAATGTCTTCAGTAATGGCAGACTATTTCTCTGTCTTCCTGCCACAGCAAATCCCAGCAACAAAAGAAATCAAGATGTCTCCATTCAAACCTGTTTGGTGTGTCCAGGTGGAGAAATTGATTGAAAGGAAGAGGAATTTTGCCATTTCCAGCTAAAAGGAGGGGGAGAAAAAAAAATGAGGGATGTGTTTTTGTTGCCGGGATGACAAATAGAAGGTGCCTGTCAATGGGGGAATGGATGGAGACCGATGAAAGAGAGGAAAAGTAGGGGAGGTAGAGGCTTAAGGGTGCCTGTCAGTGAAGAAGGGTTAATAGAAAACTGTAAAAGAGAGATACAGTAGGAATGAGGAGACGATGGGAGGAATGTAGAGAGGACGAGTAAAGAGGAGAGGAGGGGTTTATGTCAGCGGAGGAGATGAGGGGATGACAGAAAGTATGGAAGGAAGAAGAAAGAGGAGAGGATGATCTGTCAATCACCACTGTGGGATAGAAAGGAGAGACTGAGACAAAAAAAAGATAAATAAAGTGTATGTATGGCTATCTGTAGTTGCAGGTGGTGAGCCCCACTGTGAGCCTTGGCCGGCCTGCTAACTCTGATCTGATAACAGAGGCACTCTATTCAGCAGTAATGTGGTCCTGCACGTACACACACACACACACACAGACTGTTCTGTATATGGTAATATCCGCGTTATAAAATACAACCATACACTGATTATAGCTTTTGTGTGATTGCTACTTGCTGTACGTCTGTACCAATACTAACACGATGCACTGTGTGTATTTTTGCTCTCCATAAATAAACTACAGTATTATTATTGAGATGACCTACCTCTTAGTTTTATGCCTCCACAGTTTATGATAGCAGCGGCCAGAGGCATTATGTTTTATGTTTGGTGAATGCGGTGTCTTAGGAATGCCTGGAGGAAGTTTCTTTAAATCTGCCTCAAACATCCCATGAGACCTAAAGGATGAACTAATTAGGGCTCCGAGAGTAGCGATCAATGGAATAGGACACAACCTTTGGGGCTCCTGCAATAATCTATCAAAACTCCTTCTCCAGGCACAAAGGTTTTGCGTTTTACCCGACACTTCCGACTTCTTGCTGACCAGGGCTGTCACTTATGACTCATTTTCTGGTGATTAATCTATTGTCTATTTTACAGATTAGTCGATTGATCTAAACCAAAAAATCGAATTAACCATTTCATCAAGTTCATTTAAGTTTATTTTATTTGACAAACTTTAGACTGTCATTGTATAATGCAACACACAATGAAATACGCAAACCCCTGAAATCTTAAATACAGATATCGTAATCAAAATATGCTCCCCGTATTCTTACAGTACATTTATCCCTGTTTGTAATCAAAATGAAAAATGTTTAATAAGGCAGCATAAATAGTCATAACACACCGGCTCATGCAGGCTACATGCAGATGAACAACACACAGTCCAATGTGAGTGCTTTGAAGAATACCATAAGTTAAATGGAAACCCTGCTTTCCACCTGCAGAGACGACATCGCCACTCTGTTCATGAAACACTCCTAAACTTGAGAAAGAGCCTTTTTCCGGAACCTGCTGACCCCCCCCCCCCCCCCGCACAATAACCGCGTGATGCATCGTACGGACTGTGTTGATATTCTCTGGTGATTCAGAGCTCAACTACAAATCAAAGTCGGAGAGACGGGGGTCATCTCTGTCTTTCCTGATTACACCGCGAAGACAACTCCCGGCCCGAAGCGCCTTCAGTGACATCTGGCGGCAGCTCTGTGAGATGCCAGGGGTACAATTTGACCTGCTTTTCCCTTCGTGTTATACATAACGGTGCAGAGAGGGAGTTTCAATCACAAGAAGATGTCATTCAAATACCTAGCAAGTGATACGATGTTGAGGTGGATTTGTTCATTTGTGCCTCATTGCCTGAAAGAAAGAAATTAAATATTTTATTGACGTAATGTATGTGCACTCGTTTTATTTCAGTTCATTGTGAGGAGTCTTGTCGCGCTAGTTTCTCTCGCCACCTTTTTGTTTCACTGAGGGTGGAGCTCTGCCCACAACCATTTCTCTTCGGCAAAAAAGCTCTTATCTTAGTTGTGAAATATTGGATTGACTTTGCAGACGTCTGTGTCCTGCTGCTCATATCAGTCTGCCTTTCGCTAAGTAGCAGTCCGCTCTGCTGGAAGAACTGTGTGACCATTCCTGAATTACTCAAACAACACTTTCTATATTAGATACTTTAAAATCGATGTTTCCATATCGAAGCAAATCGCACAGCATATGGGCAGATAACGATGTATCAGTAATAAACTAATATGGGCCGCCAGGCAAATCTGTGTCTCCCCATATTACCATATTTGGGTTTCCAGAGGACTGCAACCATCAAGCAATTCGATGTTGTAGCTCTCACTTCCTTACTTGCCAGTCGGCATCATACTATAATAAGTGGGAAACTTTTCAACGTTCCTCGGCTCTCTGCAATCTCTGTCCCCTGACTGACTCATTTTGTTTTGCTTTTGTTAGTTTGAACATTGATTAGTATGATTACATCTTTAACATGCAGGAAGTGTGGCTTGTTTTTTTTTTGACTACATCGTTATTATTCATGTTTCCACTTTTGGACTGTGATTGTCATTGTTAAACTGCCATTTGTTTCTCTTTCCGTGCACTATATTTATTAATAGGAATATTAAACAGAAAAAAGGGATTAACACGGTGACTTCATAAAACACATTTTTGGCCACAACTCAAGAATTGTTTTGCTAATTATAACAATTTCACACACACGATGAAGTGATGACATTTTGGACCGGCATTGATGTAAAGTGCAACTTGACAGGTTGGTGAAGGTTCATTTCTTTCCTTTGTAGGGCTTTGGAAACACGTTTAAAAAGAAACATTGACATGTTTGTTGTGATACATACCCGTACATATTGCCCTCACAAACACACTCACACCTACTAGTTCACATATTTATATCTCTTTACGTCTCTCTCTCTCTTTCCCTCCTTCCATCCCACCTCTCCTTCACATCCATAATCTCCATGGCGACTGCCCTGTAAATGCACAGGGCACATAAAGATTAGCTCTCTCACGCCCCTCCCCTCCCTCCTCCACCAGTCCTCTTTCTCTCTTAAATCTATACGACACTCCATCAGCATCCAGCTAAACTTCTCGTCCGTGCTGCTACGATCCACTGATCGCCATCTCTGTAACATGTGATCGACTCTTAAATTGTGACAAAGGGACTCACTAGGTGCAGACTGAGGTGCTGTCATTATCATCTTCACTATCCTATTGTTATTGATATCCAAGCTGCTCAATCTCACTGACATTTTGTCTTTTTACAGATCGCCTTTCTTAAAGGAAAATCATGTTTCCCGCTCACCCAGAGTGAGACAATTTCATATCTGTATGTAGTAGTGCAAATAGTCAATGACAAGTGTGATACATTTGGTTGACGAGCACTATTACTGTGGCAAAGACATTATTTTGATAGGAAGGGATCACTGAAAATTAAAAATGTGACTGAATCTATTTAAGATCAGTCTGACAGCACCACAGGAAAGAATAAATATGTGCTGGGATGAGTCTCCAGCACGAGTCTTTGCATGAAAAGTCTAAAGGATTCATCCTCTGGGCACCTTTAATTGTCAACATGTTTTGGCATACCGCCCAATAATTGTCGAGATATTTCAGTCTGGTCCAAAGTGGTGGACCGACCGCCACCATGGCTTAAAAAGATCCAAAAGTTGGGTTAAATTTAAGTTTGCTTCTTGGTTAAACCCATTGGTGAAATCTGCCCTTAAATTATCTGATCACCTTTGAAAAACGTCTTTATATCAAACCTAGCTTTTAGATGACTTTTCATCAAATTACATCAGTTACTTAATACATTAAATCAATGAGTATCGTCAGCATTTGATGGCTGAAGGTTTACAGACAGACTGAGCAACTAAATGCTTCTCTGCAGCAACTTCCCTGATTGACTAAACCACTATCTGACTGAATGAATGGTGGTTTCTGCATTCATGCGCTGAATCTGTAGACAACGGGACAAAGTTTTGGTATCAGAAGCGTTCTGGTTTCCATTTGCAGTCAGAGTAGTATTGACTCATCACGTTCGAGCAGGCTTTGGTTAAATGCAGGTTAACAGGCGATGATTACGCTAATTGTGAAACAATCTGATCGTACATGTCATCTCTGAAATCCAACTCTCCGGTCTCGCATCTCAACTTGCTAATCGGAGTGTAAACAGCAAGTCCTGGCCCGGATATCCCCTGGCTAGAACCTCTAATACACCCTCATGCCCCCAAAAGCTTTGTCGTCATCATAGCGTCAACATACAGACTTGAGTGAATCAACAGTTACGATGGATCTGCGCGTGTAACTAACTAGCTGTCTGACTGATTAAGAGGCTTCCTCAGAGGACTGACTGATTGACTGTTTGGCTGTCTTTCTGACTGTGTAATCAGTGAAAGTTGTGTCTTTATTACGCAGCCAAAGCCACGGCCATTCTGCCAGCATCTGATTGACATCCCTGCCTGGCAACTGTCTCAGTTCTTCCAGAGAGAGAGGGAGAGTGCTGTTAGCACTGAGCAGAGAAGACACTTATTGATTTTCTACTTGTCTATTATTTTTGTTTTTCGCAGAGAAAAGACAAGTGTGTGTGTGTGTGTGTGTGTGTGTGTGTGTGTGTGTGTGTCCCTACATTTGATGCAGATGTGTTTACATGTGGGTGTGCTGTCAGTATACAGTTGCTTCTACGATTCCTGGCCAACAAACACAACAATCTATCTGCTCCTCACACTACTCACTAATTGGATGAAAGCTGGCAGGTGGAAGAAAACATGTGTTGGTGTGTCTATATGCTGTGTATCACTTTGTGTGTGTGTGTGTGTGTGTGTGTGTGTGTGTGTGTGTGTGTGT
>NW_022281063.1:0-7089 GCF_004355925.1 Anarrhichthys ocellatus | reverse complement strand
TGTGTGTGTGTGTGTGTGTGTGTGTGTGTGTGTGTGTGTGTGTGTGTTTTAAATCTAACCTCAACGGACCCTTTTCCATCTCGGCAAGAGTCGGTCATAATGAAGGGAAATAGTTTCGGAAATAGGTTTCGACTTTACACTTTTTGAACCAACACAGTGTACGAATTGGTTCCAACTCATGTGAATAGGTTTAGAAAGCGTAGATGAAGGAATTATTCCTGGAACTCATTCCCTCTGATAGCAACACAAAAGATGAGAGTAACGTTAACATTACAGCCACATCCACCTGGTAGATGATGTAAACCATTGCAACTGATCTCCTCATATGGTGCCATCGGAGCGTCCTTTCAGCCAAGGACCTGGCACCCAGCACGGAGGGAGGGTAACTTCTAGGTGACTGCATCTGTCTTGGAGGGCAGAAGTGGATGAACCAGGTTTAAAGAGTTAACCACCTGTCAGGGACAATCTAGTAAACCGAACCGACCCGCAACAAAGCAGGGATCATTTCATTGGTCAACACTGCACCTGGCATTCCATTGGTTGGGGAATTTTGACTGGGTTATTGCACAGAAGAGCAGAGGGGAAATCTGGGATCAGACGTTTCACGAGCACACAGAAGCAGCCTGGGTATGAGGAGAAGGCCTGAAGCTGGAGCACAGGAAATCTATGCAAGCAACAATATATCTGCAATATCCATATGTCAACCGCAAGCGAGGGCTATTTGAGTGCGACGACGGGGATTTGAGGGAAAGCATTACAAAATCTGAACGTGAAATCAATAAGTCGTGCGCTCAGATTGAAAGACTACGCTCTTGAATGAGAGGAAAAAGCTCCATACAAAATCAACTTCTCAACAAGAGATATTAGTGGTCCTTCAGTCTACATCTAGCATCTAAAATTGGAAGTAGCTCTCAGTATAACAGCACCACAAACTGCATCCTCTGGAATCAGCACCCCTTTAAAACTGTTTCAACATTTTACCTTGATGAAGGAAGGATTTATTGTTGGACTCGACTGCATTAGCTTTAGTTCGGTGTACCTAATAAACAGGCAACTGAGTGTACATCTTGAATCCGGCACAGACCTTGAGCTTGAATATTTGGCTGTCCTCCCTGCCCAAGTTGCCGTGCATAAAAAGCTTTTCCTGTCTTTAAATGATCCAAGTGTGGATGGCGGCATTCCAAATCTGGACCCGGGAACCAAATCAAACTGTGTGTTCTGTTGGAGGGGCCAGGGGGGGTCAGTTTGAAATTCAGGGACTACTTCATACACTATGCATGAGGCATCATTTCCCATCACACTGTTGTATGCGAGTGTGGCAATACCTACGCACACTGCCGCCACACACTGCACATGCATACGCCTGCACACACGTCAACGCGTGCACAAACTACGGCGAACACAGTCGGAGCCACTTTCATGCACATATGCAGATACACACTGTCCCCCCTTTTATGTCTCGGGACGTGAGTGGAACAGTAAAGCTAAATCCCCATGTCACATTTGCCGCTCATCTCCAATTCAATGGCACCGGCTGCGATGCCCTCGGATGCACTTGGCAAGTGAACAGCTAACCTGCCCGCCAGCATATCTGCCTGCCAGCCAGCCAGCCGAGCCCCGAGGTAGTTAGCATGCCAACTAGCCCACCCAGCAGCCACACGCTAATGCTCCACTAACCCTGGGTTGCCCTGTGTCTTTCTCTGTGGCTTTGTGTTTGTATGTGTGTTGACGCAAGAGGTGTTTAGTTGTCAATCAGTGTTTCGTACACTGCACAAGTAGACGATTCCAAATGCATTTCCATCCATCCATTGTCTTCCAGTAACGGTTCATACACTTGTTTCATTTTAATACACCACTCTGGATTCTTTAGCACTGTGTTTTTAGATTTTAAGCCCAGTGTAAGTACCCAGCTTAAGTTTCACTTTATTTAACAGTCTGTCTCACTCCTCTCACTCGCGTGTCCATAGCTGTCTTCCAGCAACAGATCACATGACACATTAACAGACCGGATCAAGTGAAAGGTAAAGAAAAGCCTTTTTATTTCTTTGTAGGCTCCTCTCTATAATGTTGTCAGAGACTTATCATAACAATCTGCCGGTGGCAGAAACAAATACTTTAAGTGGATGTACAATGACTGTGCGGAACTGCCCTGAGCGATTACATTGCAGTCTGTTTAGCATCTGCCGTCTGCAGCGTTCTCCCTCAATATTGGACCAATTTTTTAAAAAAATTCACTGAGACACACAAACATTGGAAAATACCAAAGTTACTCTTTAATTTCTTGCAGAGGCAATTTATTTGCATCAGCTAAAACAAGGCAAGGAAACGGCACTATAGAGTTTACATTGCGGCACACAGAATGCAAACTTCACATGCTCACAACAATAACAACAAAGTCATATTAATAATGTGATAGCTAACAGGATAAGGGGTTGATGGATGTTTATCAATTTGACATTATTTGTGGCTAATGGTAATAAATGAGGCAAGAGGGAGAAATTAAATGATAAAATATAAATAGTACATACATTTAGAAGTATAGAGTTAAATGACACAGTTGCAATGAGTAGATGACATACTGACCAGAGGTGGATTATAGTAGACATTTTCAAACCAGACTGGATAGATTATTCGTAGCCCAGTTAAGTCTCATTTCAGTCGGCATATATAGCTCTATAGCACTACCTATTGCTCCAACCACTGATGCAGGTACACACCCCACACGCGCACACGTTACCTCCTTCTGCTCCAAATTTTGCCTGATAAATTAAAAAAACACTTTCACGTCCACTTGTACAACTGCAACCCCTTTCTCCCTCGTTGTCTTCATGAGCAGTCTGCTGCCTCGTCTGGTGCTGTCACTTCAGCGCTATGCGTTGGTGCTATGGCAACAGTACAGAGCCGCGATAAGCAAGCAAAAGGCAGCTACGAGCTTTTGGATTTTAAGGTGGAGTAAAGAACTCGGGTCTTTTGCAATTCTTGCTGTTGCACAAAAAAAAAAAACACACACACTGGCCAAAATATCTCTCTGCTGTTGGCTTATTGCACTAATAAACCACTGCAGACTTTCCCTGCAGCTCCTGTGAGTCACTGGGTTAGAACTCACATCTACTGCTGCAGGCCAAACACTTCCAGGGCAGCACGCGCATCACGCTACAACTCCTGGGAACACAGTACATCATGTGTATATATCTCTTACTCTCAAGGCTGAAAAATGTTGACCAGTTTTGTGCTAGTCTACATCAAAATGAAACAGTTTTGCTTTTTTTTTAAACTAAAGTTCCTGACAAAGAAGCCATGTTTCCAAGGCTTTGGGTTTATTTATGCTTTTCATAAAACAACAGTTCATCCCAAAAATTAAAGTTCCCTAGTTTTGGAGACATTGGCCGCAGAGATTACAACCTTCTCCCCAATGTAATGAGACTATATGGCACTCAGCTTGTGGTGCTCAAAGTGCCAAAAAAAGCAACGTCTCTTTCCAGAAATCATGACCTGGTCACTCCGAATAATCCACAGACCTTGTTGTGAGCTGTTTCATTTCGGAGCTGTGGTTGAAAGAAATTGTGAGGTGACACTTACATTTACTGAACCACCTTTGTAATGTGTGACTTTATGGCTGCTTTGTTTATGTGTGAGGGATTAGATTTCCCATGATGCATCCTGACTTTTGTGAGTTTCCCCTTTGGATCCCAGTAATGTAAATTAGTAATTTGATGGTTTCTCTTTCCTTGTCTCCCCCCCCCCCCCCCCTGTTGTTGTTGTTTTTAGAGCTCACTGACGAATCATGGCTGAGAATCCCAAAGAAAGCAGGAGGAGAAGAAGTCAAGAAGGACAGAGCATCAAATCTTCTCCTTCTCCGATCCATCCATCCATTTATTTATTCACCATCACTGAATAACTCCCCCTCCTTCCCAATCCCCGTCCTCCTTTGGGTTTTGAGTGTATTATCTTGACATGTCACTCCAGAGTGTATGATGTGTTGATTTATTGTCATGTTGCGGCGGCACACCCCTGCCGTCGCTGAAATAAATCCCGGTGGTCCGGTGATGATGAGACTGCAGGTTGTGTGTCGTGTGTGTGTGTGTGTTGTGAGGATGGCTGCCTCTTGTCACGGCACGCTAATAATGCTTCCACTGCTGAAAATGGGGTCGTGTGCATCCTTTTGACAATGCTGTGCCATACTCATGGTTTCATTAAGCGAGAGAAGGGAATGAGGGATAAATGAAGTCCAGAACAGATTCATATGTGTGCCTGCATCTGTCTTTTTTTCACGTGTTTTCCCACTACAGTGAACACATGTATACATACGTGTCGTCATGTACAGGTGCCCGTGTGAATGCGTGCTCACGAGCAACACACCGGACGGGCCACATGTTGTCCCTGCTAGCTGTGTTTCCATGGTGACTGCAAAGGTTGGTGCTAGCAGCAAGGTGCGGAGGAACCTTCCAGATAACCCCGGAGGTCAGCTCACAGAGCGGCAGCTCATAGCACGAGTCTGTACTCACACACTTAACCCTCTTTCTGTGTGTGTGTGTGTGTGTGTGTGTGTGTGTGTGTGTGTGTGTGTGAGAGAGAGACTCAGTTAAGATGCATTTCCACTTATATATGGACATGGTTGGCCAACCTCAGAATGACAGAGGCTTGTTATCGCGCACCACAAACACACATACGTACTGCACACAGTCACACAGCAGACACAGGCAGAATATTAATGGACTTGCAATATGTCCTCACGGTTGTTCCTGTATGAAAGTACACATTCACACACAAGTGGTAATCAATGTGAATGTAGTAGAGTGTATTTGTTAACGATAGCAGCGAGAAGTGATCTATTGATCACAGTTTGACTCTCACTCGCCATCATGGCATCGATCACGTCGTACCACTCACAGCACCATTGACCAATCCATACAATGTATGCTCTATTATAGAAATCCAGGGAAATACTGAGGCCAATGAAATGTGTGCGTGTGTGTGTCTATCATTTCTGTCAGTCCAGTGTTGTGTGTGTGTGCGCGTGTGTGTGTGTGTGTGCGAGCGAACGAACACCTCCAACCACAAACTCCACTTCCTCACCAAGGATTAGGCAGCTCTAACCCAACAGACATGATGCACATATAATAAAGCCAGCCTCATATTGGAGGTTTCAGTCAGTGACTCTCATATCCCTCCTCTCTCCCTGACATTTCTTTACAAATACCAGACTCTATTCACTCTGTTATTGCCTTCCTCCCATTCAGCAATTCTCTGATTAAACAAACTGGTGAAAAGCCCGGGCACCGCTATCTGCCATTTGGCTTTTATTAGAAACCCACCCCCCTTTTAATTAAAGTGGCTGAATTACAGAAATATCGTGGATATTTCACCAATATATGGGATAAGAGAGCACAATGGGTGGAAAAAAAACCCGGAAAGCTGGGCTTTATGAGATGTTCTGAATGTGGTTTTGTGGTGAAATGAGATCAACACGATCTTGATGGTTGTTGTTTGTGTGTTCGATCTGAAGGCTGAAACCCTCACCGCTGGTAATTTTATTTTTATTTTTTGACAGAGCATCTTGACTCTCAACCCCTGCATCTATATAGTGCGGAGCCTTTTCTTTTCCCACCTTATTACTGCGAAAGATTGGGGATTGAGGTTGCCGTGGTAACCGGCCCGGCTTTGATTTTGCGAAGACGAGCTTGCACGGTGCCGGGTTAGAAGATGGCTGCCCACGCCTCACAATGCGCCGCTATTCACTTCTCGGTGATTAGCGGGCAGTGAGGCCGGTTGGGGCTCCTGTCATGCTCACTCTGCATTCAACATACATTTCTTTGCTTCCCCCCCCACCACCCTCTTAAGTGCAGGTGTTCATCTGACGTAAATATTCTTTGAGTTTGACTTAAACCTCTCAGACGTCCTTCAGCTTGAGCCTAATGTACGTGTTTTAGCAGCCCTGCGCCGTCTACTTCGCTCAGCTCTTGAAACGCTGTTCTTTCTTATCCAGCTGAAAGGGTTTCAGCAAATGAGAGGCGGTGTCAGACTTTGACAAACCGTTGCCCTTTGTATGCACTTAATGGGGATCAATTCAAGTAAAGTTAGACACTTGTAGAATGCACCTGCTGTCAGACACACCTGGAGTTCACTTACTGCTGGGGATCTGTTACCCTACACTTTTCTCTTTCCCTCGCTGCGTCCCCTCTCCTCTTTTCTTCTCTTCACCCTCAGCCAACTTGGCGTTGCATATGTGAGAAGTCGACAGTGAGCCTAATTAGGGTGTGCGGCTCCATCAATGACAGTCGCCGTTCTGTTTCTGCACGCAGCACACGCTCACATGGGGCTCTGCAGCTAATTGAATAGTCTTTTATTAAACTGTGTTAATGTGAACTGGAACTGGCTGCCGGTGAATTGAATTAGACCCCCCCCCCGCCGCAATCACCAAGCGTACACATAAACATACGCAGCTCAGTGAAGCAGTTGGATGGATGGAACCTCAGCATTGGAGGGAGGGAGGAAGAGGAGGCGAGTGTGAGAGGTGAGTGTTTCGGTACATTCATTGTAGTGTTTGTAATTTAGAAGAACTGTGTTCAGTGTGTGAAATGTGTAAAAGGTTTATGGGCTGTCGTATCGCAGCAGAATTGGGGTAAAGTTAAGTCAGTTTGGATGTGTGCAGTTTGGGGCCAAGTTAAAGGGCCAGTTCACCCAAATCCAGTGTTAAGACATGTTACTTGAAAAATACAAGGAATTACTCATTACATATTCAAAAAACTCATTACATTACTTTAATAAACAGTTGTATTACTCCTCAGCAGAAGTACTCTCTTACATCAACAGCTCATCAAACTCCTAGTAAGACATCAAACAACCCAACCCCCAAAGTTACAGTGACGGAGCATTTCTAGGAGCAGTCACTGTAATGGTTTACACTACTCACAACAGTTCTGCTCTATCTGTGAATGCCTAACTGCCCCACACCGCCTAAATAATCACTAAAAAGATGCTGATATCTCAAAACATGGGGAAATCAAACCAGAACTATGGCCGTGGTCAGATACCACTAAGTAGGAAATGACGTTTTTTTATTATTTGGGTGAACGAACCCTTTAATTA
>NW_022281062.1:13500-13812 GCF_004355925.1 Anarrhichthys ocellatus | reverse complement strand
GAGAGGAAAGGAGAGGAGAGAGGAGATGAGAGGAGAGAGGAAAGGAGAGGAAAGGAAAGGAGAGAGGAGATGAGAGGAGAGAGGAGAGGAGAGGAAAGGAGAGGAGAGAGGAAAGGAGAGGAGAGGAGAGGAGAGAGAGGAGAGGGGAGAGAGGAAAGGAGAGAGGAAAGGAGAGGAGAGAGGAAAGGAGAGGAGAGAGGAAAGGAGAGGAGAGAGGAGATGAGAGGAGAGAGGAAAGGAGAGGAAAGGAGAGGAGAGAGGAAAGGAGAGGAGATGAGAGGAGAGAGGAGAGGAAAGGAGAGGAGAGAGGAA
>NW_022281062.1:11700-13400 GCF_004355925.1 Anarrhichthys ocellatus | reverse complement strand
AGAGAGGAGAGGAGAGAGGAAAGGAGAGGAGAGAGGAAAGGAGAGGAGAGAGGAGATGAGAGGAGAGAGGAAAGGAGAGAAGAGAGGAGAGGAGAGAGGAAAGGAGAGGAGAGAGGAAAGGAGAGGAGAGGAAAGGAGAGGAGAGGAGGAGAGGGGAGAGGAGGAGAGGCTGAAACATGTGAATAGTTTCATATATAAAACACGTGGAGCCTCCATGTTTTCCAACATTGGTAAAACGACAAACCATGAAGAGCAGATTTTACAAGCTGCAGGATCTCGAGCAGACGTAAATATTTAGTTCCTTGTTATTCAGAACCAGCGGTGAACGTACCGAGTGTGGCCCGTCGATGACCTTGACGATGTCCTTGACGTGGATGTTGTTCTGCTCAGAGTCCAGAGCCACGGCGAAGCGGTTGTCCTTCCTGCGGTTCACCGCCTGGTGCCGCACCGTCGTGACCTTCCCGTGCATGTTCAACACCTGAGAGACACCCAGCAAACGTCTCACTTTGCTTTATACTTTGGGAACGTCCACCAAGCTTGGGACTAATTATCGGACTATTACCTGAAACGTCTCTCTCTCCAGCCGGACGATGACCCCGACGGTCTGCGGGTCCAGCTGGACCAGCTCCCCCCACTCGTGCTGCCCTCCCGCGTCCACACCGGATGCCGTCTCCGAGCAGAGCTGCAGGTCTCTGGGCAAAACCTTCAACTGCACGAACACACAGAGGGTGAGACGGGAGAGGTCACACCTGAAGATCCCCTCCAGACGCCGCAGAGTCAGCAGGTCTAGTGTGTGTTAATGGTCTGCATATAAATATGATTAATAATGAATCATATAAATATGTAGCAGAAAGACTCCATATGAGGCTGGATGGATTCAGACCGGCCTATCACAACCATTTAGGGTTAACGTGCCGTTATGTGTGGGCGTCGTCTACTCAGAACGGACAAACCTGTGAGTCCAGCCGAGTGCAATCGTAGGACGGACAACGTGTGAGGGAGTCGGGTTAGTTCTAGATTGTTTTGTCCCGTTTACATGTAATGACTCGGCATCATTAGATGATCATTAAATACCTCGTGCATGGTGAGGTCGGAGAAGAGGATGACGAAGTTCTCCTCCACTCTGACGATGAGGCCGGTGTCGCCCTCGTACCGGCCAGCGATCACCTTCACGTGGTCGCCCATCCGGAAGTATTTTCTCAACTCGTGAGCCGGAAACTCCAGAGGGTCCTGAGAGAAAACACAGAATATCAGCTTTAAACCATCACGTTCCGGTCGGTGCTCATTGCGTTTAAGGTTATGGTTAGAAGTTAGAATTAGCTTTAGGTTACTGATGACGTCAATGAGGGTCCTCACAGGTACAGGAAGACAAACGTGTGTGTGTGTCTACCTTCAGGTCCTCGTGCTTGGGCATGATGGTGATCTTGTTGCCGTCCACACTGAGGATTTTTCCCTGCAGGTTGATCAACTCTCCCTCACAAACCTCCACGTTGTCACCGGCCTGCAGGTTGTGTTCACGCTCCTTACCTGCGCACACGCACACACAAACACACAAACTTTTTATACATTTTGTACTGAAGTAATTTTTATGGATAAAACTCACTTATGCTTCACTTTGACCTGATCAACAGTACCAGTAACATTAGCCTGTAGCTAACGCGCGCACACACACACACACACACACACACACACACACACAC
>NW_022281062.1:8939-11600 GCF_004355925.1 Anarrhichthys ocellatus | reverse complement strand
CACACACACACACACACACACACACACACACACCTGACTCGGTGACCACCTCCAGGTCGATTCCTTCCGGCTGGTCCTCAAACTTCTCGAGCTCCGACAGTGTCGGCTTCACTCCGTCTGTGATCTGTCAGAGAAACCAAACAAAGACCTCCTTTAGCTTCCAGAGTGAAGAGACAGCAGCTAAAGGAGAGTTCACGCGACTCTCTGTTGTTTTGGTTTTCACACTACATGACTGACTGGCGACACGCTGTTGGGTCCTTCACCTGGAGGAACCACCAATGAGGTCTCCAAACTATGTTTTATCCAGGCGTCAACCTCCGGTTCTAAAAAGTGTCTTTAACCTGCATTCTCTCTAGTGTCCACCAGGGGGCTCTACTTCCCTCTTGATTTATTACCTCAGTAATCATTGTAAACATGAGTTTGGCTTTAAAACTGACTGCAAGTGGAAAACCAGGGCTCAACTCGACAACCAAATAAGGAAAACAACCGTTCATTTAAAGTGTTGCTCCTGAAATAAAAAGACTCACCACAGCCGACATGGCGAAGCTCTTGAACAGGAATCCTTTGCGGCTGTAACGGTTCCCCTCAAAGATCATGAAGTCTCCATCGTGGCTGACCTCTCCTCCCAGAGACCTGTCAATCAAACCATCACCTGTCAGTCAGAGAGACAGTCTCACACCGTTCACTGCACAAGATAGATGTTAAAAAGACTTGAAGAACAAAGAACAAAAGAGCCGTGTTTTGGGGATTTTTATTACTTTTCCAAAATATTTGATACCGTTAGAAGAAATACATCAAACCGTCACAGTGATGTTAGAGAGTTTACCTGATCTTCTCTGCATCAAACAGCCTCTGAGCCGGTCGCTTAAACTTCTTCCTCTTAGCAAACCAGTCTTTCTACAGGACAGACAGATAGACAGAGAGAGAGACAGACAGATAGACAGAGGTTAAATATCAGTACAGAGAATCAAGTGGAAGAACAGTGTTTCTTGGCGTGTGCTGGCGTGTTTCTTGGCGTGTGCTGGCGTGTTTCTTGGCGTGTGCTGGCGTGATTCTTGGTGTGTGCTGGCATGTTTCTTGGCGTGTGCTGGCATGTTTCTTGGCGTGTGCTGGTTCCTACCAGACTCATCTTGGCCTTGATGCGGTCCAGGTCTATACGAGGGATCATCTTCAGAGAGATGGTGTTCTGACTCGGCTCCACGTAGTCCACCTGGAAGAACCCACGAAGAAGACATCAACACGGAGCTCATTACTTTCACTATCAACCAACACATCAAAGAAATGTAATTATTTTTTCAAATGATTGATGTCACTGTAACTGTTTTGTTCTGCACTACAGACATGTTCTAGTTCTACTTCTAGTCATGATGGTTCTGTTTCATAGAGGAGCAGGACTTTTATTTTGAAGACAAAAACGAGACCTCAGAGAGAAACATGACGGGAACTAAAAGAATCCCAGAAAGTGCTTTGAGGTTCAGAGGGTTAAACTATATTGTTAAAACGATTATCTAAACATATTTAGTCAACCTCACACATGAACCCTCTAGAAGCCCAGGTGTAGCTCTGCGTGGGTACCTGAGCGATGTCGTCCTTGTACAGGCCTCTCTTCAGCCGGACCCAGGACTTGGGCTTCAGGTTGGTCACCTCCTTGACCACCTTTAGGACGTCCGTCATCTCCTTGATGGGCACCATCTGCTGGTTCCAGAGGCCCATCCTCAGGTTGCCGATGCCCTCGATGGCCGACTTCACGTGAGTCTGCTTGTACGACTCCACGTAGATGTAACCTTTGACGTGGTCTGGGGCCACCACCGACTTGATCTGGAGGGGCTGCGGAGTCAGAGGGACAGTATTCATTTAAAGAAATGGATTATTCTCTTGACATCTAAAGCTCGTTAAGAAAAGAAAAGAAATATATTGTGAAGCCAGAGATATAACTTATGACTCAGAATGACTGTCTGCACGTATACAGATGTGTATTTAAACTGATATTTTCTCTATGTTATGGCCTCTCATCCACGCGAACACAGTCTTAGGTCACTAAAACAGACACTTCTGAAAACTTTATCTGAACGTGTGTTCACATCACTCGCGGGGGACCATTTGTGGATATTCGCGTCATTCACCCAAATGCGCCAGAGAGGGGGCGTGGCTTGAACCCATCCATTTCTTTCCGCCATCAACATAGAAGAAATAACCTATATTTCTACTTAGTACTTGTTGTTGAAGTCTAGATATCAGGAAACTAAACGCCGTCTTGTCTGGTTCATAACAGTCCGGAGGAGCTCCGTGGATCTCATCGAGCTGTATTCACCGTGTCTAGTTTACTACAGCTGTATCAACACAAAACAAACTGATTTAACAGCAATAAACGGATAAAAAGGGACCCCGGAATAACTACGTAATGAAAAGTCTGAATTCATGTTTTGTTAATTCTCTCCACAAGACAACAAGAAAATAACTTTTAAAATACTTGTTTTCTCAATGGAGCTCGGATTGATCAGTGCTAAGCTAAGCTAACATTGTAGCAGCTCCATCAACACTCAAAATAACGCCATCTAGGCATAAATACAGCAGCGTCTTTTTCATTGTTTGTACCATAGACAGTCTATGGTTTACACACACACACACACACACACACACACACACACACACACACACACA
>NW_022281062.1:0-8929 GCF_004355925.1 Anarrhichthys ocellatus | reverse complement strand
ACACACACACACACACACACACACACACACACACACACACACACACATAGTTTGGTCCAGTCTCCACTAATATGAAGTATCGTGGAGCTCTGGGTGAACACAGACGGCTACAGTATGCGTTTCCTCATTCAACAACGTCAGTCATGACAGGAGGAGCATCTCAACACTGATAGGCTATTGCAACACAGCGGCACACGATTTTTTTCGCCCGAGTTGAAAAATGTCAACTCGCGTCAATCACGCCATCGTGAATGCGCGTCACTCCAGTATCATCGCGTCGTGCAGAGACTTTGTATGTGATCTGCTTGCGCCAATAATCAGGGGTCACCAATAGGTCTAGGTTTCGGACGCCGTTGCATCCGGATTTGGACCCATAACCGATGGATAAATTGATGATAATCAACGTTTATCTTAGTTATTATTATTCTTATTCAAATAAAATGTGTAAACTGATCATAAATCAGCCACACAGAGAGAACTTCTTTCTTCCAGAAGGACTCAATTCGGTGTGAAATGAAGATTCTCACAAACCTCAGAGTTCAGCCTCACCGGCCAATCAGAGCAGAGCATTCAAATAAAGCAGTTTCTCACCGTGTCGGTGAACTGGTAGGCGATGAACTTCCTCATCAGGGCGATGGCCGTCGCTCTCTCCTCTCCGATCTACCAAGACAGGATATGATGAGGTCATGTGTCTGTGTGTGTGTGTGTGTGTGTGTGTGTGTTCGTCCCAGATGAAAACACACCTTACACTTCACCGTCCACAGATTGGGATCCCTGATGAAAACAAAACAACATCGAAACATTCAGAAAAAGAAACGTCCTGATCTACGAGCGCAGGTGTCTCAATGCTGATTGGTTGATGACCGGTCACACGTACTTGACTCCAGGAAGTAGTTGCTGCTGGGTGATGTCATCGGAGAGCTCCTCGGACCCTCCAGAGTAGCTGCACACCACAGAAGAAGAAACAAGAGGGTTACGATCACGTGCAAAAGTTGTTTTTGAGATGACGCTTCCTGGTCGAGTGAAAGTTTCAAAATAAAACGTCAAATCAATCAGAGAGTAAAAGTTCTTTAATACTTCAATAATGTTTCATCACTGATGAGCGAACATCGATGAAACTCAACACTTCCTGCAGAGCTCGTAAATTTGTGAGTTTTTTTCTCTTAAATTTACGACTTTAATCTCAGAGAATATCGGACTTCTTTTCTAGTAAATATTTAATTTCTTTCTCGTAAATAATTAGTGCATTAAATCTCAGGAATATTAACTCCTCCACCAGCTCTGAAGTTAATATTACAATGACTGAAATACTCTAAACAAACAGGTTTGATTCTTTCTGCAGCTGAAGGTAAACGACGGTGAGTTTATCAGACGTCAGAGTTAAAAGATCAAAGATACTCACTGCTCCCCTCCGGAGGATTTGGCGTATTTCCTCATGTAGTATTCACCCAGCGCCTCCTCTCTGGAGTCTCTGCAACACACACAGTCAACATGCAGTCAACACACAATGAACACACAATGAACACACAGTCAACATGCAGTCAACACACAATGAACACACGATGAACACACAATGAACACACAATGAACACACAATGAACACACAATGAACACACAATGAACACACAATGAACACACAATGAACACACAATGAACACACAGTCAACAGTCAAGCTGCACAAGCACTGAAAGCTTCTTGTCATTGAGCTCGTTGTGAAGCAGATTAAAGGCTTTTGATTAAAGAACAAGAGAAAGAGCGATGTGAAGGCTTCTGTTACCTCCAGAGGTTCTGCAGCCGTCTGGACCCGGAGTGGTCTTCATCCAGAACCACATGGTCGATGTTTGACACTGAGAGGGACAGACAGGAAGGGGTTAAACTCATGTTTCATGTGAAACTAAATGAATTGAGAGTAAAATAATCAATGAATAAAGTTCAGAAGAGACGTACCTTCAGCCTCCTCTGCTCAGGACCGACCAGTGAGAGAGAAGGAGGGAGGAAGAGGAGGAGCAGAGATAAAGGCAATAGATAAGGATCAATGCAAGGAAACAGGGAGCAGTGAGAAACGTAGGAACAGAGACGAGGAGGGATGAGATAAAAGGATGAAGATGGTGGAACAAGCAAAAAACAATAGAAGAAGAAGAGAAAGAGGCAGCAGGAGAAGAAAATAAAGTTGGATTAAAGCGAAGCAGCAGCCAAGAGGAGGATGAAGAGGACAGAAGCCAACATTCATCATCATCATGAAGCAACAACACAAAGCATGATGGGAGAAAACACAAACACAAACAGATTAATGGTGACTGTACGGCACAGAAATAATAAAAACACAACAAAGACCGGTGAAGGTTAAAGTGAAACTACAGCAGAAACAAAACACAATGGATCAGAAGACTCACATCGTATCTCTATAAATCTCTTCATTATTATGTTTAATGAAGTATAATAATGTTCTTAGAGCTCGTGTTAGAAGGTAAACAGCTCATAATTCATCTCTAATATCTGTTTTATATTCATGTGAAAACAACTCCTTCAGACTACTGGATTCATTAAAGTTTATCACCAAAACTACATTTTACAGATGACATGTGAACACATCATGATAACGTTATAATGTACCTTCAGCCAGTACTCATGTTCACTGAGCAGAGCCTGAAGGCATCATGATGTAACTGAAGTGAACCTCCTGTTGGTTAGCCGTTAGCGGTGCTGCTAACGTTACTAGCTCTCCTCCTGTTGCTTTAAACACTGATTGGTTGTTTACAATGAAACATTATCAGAGACTAGAAACACATGTTCTACTGAGTTAGTAAAACTTTATTTACACTCTGATGTTAACGTTAGACTGTGGAGTTAATCTGTGGTTCACATTCTGTTTATTATAAATCACTGTGAGTAAGATTTAAGTTTAACTTTCATGTTATTTTTAAGTATTTCTTGACATTAAACACACAGGAGTGTCTGCTGTCACAATGTTTATGATAACTGTTAAAAAGGGGCGGAGTTTGTTCTAACCAATCAGCAGTGAACAACCTATCCGTCCCATCCACCTCATTTTCAGTCAACATTTTATATTTAATTCTCTTAAACATCACATCTGTTGTTTCACTATATTTGTCAACAATGTGTTGGTCTGTCTCTCAACACGGTCTGACTTCCTGTCTGTGGTGCATTGGTTCCTACTGAAGACTTTAATCTTTAAAACCAGAAATATATAGTTTCATCAAACAGCTGGTGGTTTTTAATCACCTAAACAGGAGGAAATGGAGCATTTCTGCCTGCAAATCACTGACTGGTTCAGTTTATTTTTGCAACTGGATAAACAGAAGTCATTGAACGCAACATCAGACCTATTTAAATGCAGTTCAGAGGTCTTTGAACGCAGCAACGATCAAGACATTTCACCGGTTCTGATTTTGTTTCTACTGTACTTCTGTCGTTAGTGATTCTATGCATTACCATGTGCCACAGAAAAAGCTCCAACCACAGCGGTTAGTTCAGAAATAAATAAACATGGCAGCCGTCTACCAGGTAGCAGCGTCGGGCAAATGATCACACTGGGTTCTCTGAAGGTGGAACTACGATAACACAAAACCAGATTCATTCTGAAGGACTGAAACAAGACTTTAAGTTTCATTCATGTGTTCACATCTGGTTTTATCTCACTATAAAATGTGAACAAACATTTGCTACAAGGCATTTTAGCTTTTATAGGCAATTAAATGTAATGAAGTGGTGGATTTGCCCTCAGTGCTTCCTGGTCGTTGAGCCTCACAAATACAGCTGAGCTGAGATGAGGTGAGTTAACACTTTCTGGGAACATGGACTTTATCTATTCCATCTGCTTCAGATACGAATCGATATTAAAACATGGAAACATGGCGAGCAGGAGAGTATCTGGAGTAGAATTACCGTTAACTGAAGAGGACATGCATGACAAGAGACAGAGAGAGAGCGTTAAACAGGCTCTCTGCTGCACGTCAGCTTTAACACCCTCAACAAACACGTCGAGAGGCCGCTTCACACCTCAAGGTCCAGACCAGCTTCTACTGACGTTGTTTACTTCTGATCCGCTTTGTTTTGGTTCCACACTGCAATCGATTACACTGAAGGACTCCACAAGACATACCTACGCCCCGTCTCCATCAACTACGCCCCGTCTCCATCAACTACGTCCCGTCTCGCCTCCTACCCTTTGTCGTCCTCGCCTACGTCCCCTCATCGTGGCCTACATCCCGTCGTAATCACCTACGTCCGTTTGTAGTGGCCTACATCCTGTCTTCTACATCCTGTCGTCGTCCCCTTCGCCCTGTCATTGTCACCTCCTACACCCTGTTGTCATCACTTAGGTGAGCAGCATCTGATACTTGACATTGATTAATTTGTTGACAGGCGTGCCTCTGATGTCGACACGTGGCCGTCTATAGCAGTTCGAATGAGCGGAGAGAACTCTTTATTGAGTCGCCATGCGATACCGCGGCTCATTTTGTTTTGTTATGTTTTTTCTAGTTCTGACGACAGCTGTCCAGAACTTCCTGTAATTGGTCCGAAAGTCTGAACCATCCCAAAAAAAACAAATGTTTACGCTGGAAACAAACAGAATCATAGTTCAGTTTGATCTGGAAGGTTTCATATCTGTAATTTTTGTTTTGGATCACCCTGAAAAGTCAGAAAGTCCGGACCAAACGAGGTGTGAAAGGCTCTAAGATCAATTCAGTGCTTTTATAAAATCAAACCACATCATGTAGAGGAAATAAATCTAAACTACACTGAATACAGACTTTAAAGTGACTGTAACAGTCAGCACATTGTAGGACTGTTTGTCTCAGCAAAGAGGAAAAAGGGCAATCAACAACACCTGAAGAATAAATTATAAAAAAGCTCTGTTGATGGCCTCTGAACAGGTCGAGTTCCTCACCTTTCTCCAGAATATCTTCAGCTCCTTCCTCCCACTGATCTTCCTCATCCTCATACTCATCGTCCACATCTGGACAGAAACAACACAGAAGACAAGTGTTGAAATTCGTTCAGACGATTTAAAACTGAAGGAGTAGTCGACTCGTACCGGCTTCGTCCAGGATGAACCCTCCGTGTCTCGGCTTCTTCCTGGGACGGTCGTCGTCGTCCTCCTCTTCCTCCTCATCATACTCCTCCTCATCTTCCAGGTCCTCTCCTTCCTCCTCTGCTACCTTGTCGCTGCCCACGGGGCTCCCCGTCTCCTGCATGTCAAAACAAAGGATCAGCGGTGGAGGAAGTATTAAAGTCCTTTATATTAACATTATTACTAATATAACAACATTATTACATTTGGAACCAGCAAATGTTTTACATTAAAAAAAAATGACTTCAACCATCAAAAATAGCTTCACGTTAATTTTCTGTCAGTACATGAATATTATGTATTTTAATATGTAAAGTAACTAAAGCTGTCAGATAGATAAAGTGGAGCAGAAGTAGAAAGAAATACTCAAGTACAAGTACCTCAAATGTGTACTTAACATCCTACCCAAACAAACTTAAGTACACAACAAATTGTACAGTAATAAAGTATCTATTTGCACAATATTGCAGCATATATTTCACTTTAACGCCACATTAAGTCACAATGTTTACTGTTCAGTTAGCATCGATTAGCGGTTAGCATACCTCATTCTCCTCTACTGTTCAGTTAGCATCACTTAGCTTAGCGGTTAGCATACCTCATTCTCCTCTACTGTTCAGTTAGCATCACTTAGCTTAGCGGTTAGCATACCTCCGCCTCCGCCTCCTCGGCCTCTCCGTCGCTGCTCCGCTCACTCTGGTTGTCGGAGAAGTCGCTGTCCTCGCTGTCAGACATCGTGGAGCTCCGGCAGCAGACTTAATACAAATAATTTCACTTAAAAGATTGAATTAAAAAAACAAAAACAAAACATGGCCGAGCGGCTAACGGCTAAAGCTAAAGTAGCCGCGAAGCATCCGGGTCATAACAATCAAAGAGGGCCTAGCAAAGCATGCTAACATTGGTTTATGATGATATGAATATCTCAGGAACAGCGAGAATCAAACGTTAGCCGATGAGTTGCCCGGATGTTACTTACCCGTTTTAACTCCCGCTTGTGTTTGATATCTTGTTAAGTGACGAATAAAAGCCAATACCGGCTTATTTTCCAGTAGTCTGATGCTCCTCACGTCGTCTTTGGGAGAACCGCGAGATTTCCGAAAGCTGCGTAAACTCTCGCGGGATTTGTTTTGGACGGTATTTGGGGTAAAAGAGGAAGAGGTCTCACTCTGACACTGTTTTTGGAAACCACCACCACGAGAGGCCACGATCTGAAACTACAGGTGCAGCACCAGCCTGGTCCACGGAAACCTTTCTTTGCAAGCAAAACAACACCAATATGGAACAGCCTGAGTCAAGAACCAGTCAGCGCCTCCTCAGTTAACGCATTCAAGACCAGCCTAGGGAGAGAATGGCAACATCATCAAAGCCTACATCAATACATATTCTCCTATAGTTCACCGTCCAGTCTCACGCATCGCGTTACTGCAACCAACAAACCTTGAGACTCAACGGATTTCAGATGAGGATCAAGCCACCACCTTAAGGGCCTCAATACTCTAACGGGTACCCAATGACCTTTACTAAAGGTCATTACTAAAGATCATTTATTTATTTATTAAAGTTTTCTTTAATCTACAATATAACAGGAAATGGAAGTAGCTTAAAAAATGCACTGAAGTAGAGTACTCGAGTAAATGTACTTATTTACTTTCCACCGTTGCAAATATTGTATGTTTACAATCTCAGTTTATTTCATCAAAGACAAAGTACAAAAATACAAAGTTGCTTTGATTCTTCATTTCTCAATTTTTATTAAAAGAAGAAAAAATTGTACATGAACATAATCAAAAGTCTTTAAATATTATTACAATTCACATAAAACATTGAAAATTGGGTTCATTTCTACTTTAACTATTTTGCATTAATGTATGTACAATGTTTTATATATAATTAATATGTTTACAATAAACCCAATGATGTAGTTAACATGTTCAAAATGTATAATGTTCTGTTTAGATAGATAGTTACTTTATTAATCCCACAAGGGGAGATTATTTCGCTACAGCAGGATTTATAGATACAGGTAAGCAATACAAATAGCAGAGTTAAAAAATATGAAATCTAAAAATGCACAATATATACACAAACAATTGGATTAATATTAGTATTAAGTTAACTAACTAAACAATAGTGCAAAAACATTTTGTTTACACTCATTTCAGTGATTTACACATTATCTTTCATTCGAGTCCAAAAAGTAAGTGAATGCTAACAATGCTAAAAAATAAGTGTGATAAAGATTAAATTCATTTTCAACATCAAAGACTTTGGAGATTCCTCGCGGAGTGATTCCTCCTCCTCAGTGAAAACATCTCTGATAACGCGGTGACGTCTTTCCGTCTGACGTTGCGCTCTCAAACAACCAGCCAATCACATCACGCGGTTCAAGGAGAGTCACAGAGTTGCTGTTGTTGATTGTTTTAAAGACTCGTTTCTTCTACTTCCTCGTCGCGTTCAGCGGGGTTTTAAAACCGTCGAAGAAGAATGAACAGCGTCGGAGAGGCCTGCACCGACCTGAAGCGGGAGTACGACACGTGCTTCAACCGCTGGTTCGCGGACAAGTTCCTGAAGGGGGACCGGAGCGGGGACCCGTGCACCGAGACCTTCCGGAAGTACCAGCGGTGCGTGCAGAAGGCCATCCAGGAGAAGGACATCCCGGTGGACGGGGTGGACTTCATGGGGCCCGACAAGACCGAGACCTGAAGGAGAGAGACCCGACCAGAGGATCGATAGAGACGGAGGAGATCAATACGAGTGTGTGTCCACTGAGCATGCGCAGAGCTGCTGCTGAACCTACACACAGGAGCCTGAACTGTGTGTGTGTGTGTGTGTGTGTGTGTGTGTGTGTGTGTGTGTGTGTGTGGCTGATTTAAAACACACAGAACTGATCCTGGAACAGTTTAGATTAGTTTATTTGTGAGTTTATTGAACATGAATGTGAGCGGCTGTTGTTACTGTAAGGCACAAACAGGAAGTCGATTAATGGATTCATCAGAATAAGAGTCTTCTCAGCGATGACGTCGTGTACACAGAGAGCTGCTTTCATGGGAACTTTTTGGGGTTTTGGACAAAATAAGAATTTTTTTCTTTAATTTCTGACATTTGATGAACTAAAGGAATCACACATAACTGAAAAAACAAATGCATCCATCAATGACACGTTGCTGATTATGACACTGAGTTCATCTTTTAAGTGTATTTTCTCTGTAGATTTGAATTTTCTTAAGATTATTAAATCTTTAAATTTCCACTTTACATTCATTATTTCTGTTTTGTTGTTTATTATTATTTTATTTGACATATATATTAATTCTAATATAATTTATATATATATATATATATATAATCAAATTTATATATATGTGGAACACCACTTTCCCCGTAGAAAAATCTCATCTGTGGGCAGATTTAGTTTTCAGACATTTCACATATGATTTAAACTGAATTTAATATCTGTAATGTTCCTACATTCATATAAAAATCACAGAATTGATGAACTGAAGGTCAATATTACGACTTTAATCATCTCAGCTTATTGTTTAAATATATTTTCAGGATCTCTGTTCAACAAATACAACTTAATGTTTAATAAAGTAACATTTAATTGAGTGCATGTATTTATTGACATTAAGATCACATTTTTGTCACGACTGCTCAGCTATCTATAAATATATCTATCTGTATAGATATATCTATATATATCTATATAGAGATATATCTATATATATCTATATAGATATATCTATATATATCTATATAGATATATCTATATATATATCTATAGAGATATATCTATATAGATAGATATAGAGATATATCTATATATATATATA
>NW_022281061.1:8732-13772 GCF_004355925.1 Anarrhichthys ocellatus | reverse complement strand
CCATGTGATATTTCAGTTTTTCTTTTTTAATAAATTTGCAAAAATTTCTACATTTCTGTTTTTTTCTGTCAAGATGGGGTGCTGAGTGTACATTAATGAGAAATAAAATGAACTTTTTTGATTTTAGCAAATGGCTGCAATGAAACAGTGAAAAATTTAAAGGTCTGAATACTTTCTGTACCCACTGTATGTCAGAAGCCAGTTATTAAAAAATACAAATGCATGAATGTTCCAAACATGGAACTGTATGTTCTGCAAGAATCTAAATTCCTGCAGGGAAAGACTAAAGCATCTTAAATCTGTGGAGGCCAGCCCAGTGGCTCAAGTGTTGTGAGTCATTGCTCAGTTTGAGGACTCCAGACAGACGCTCTGTGCTACTGACTGACTCTGTGGGTTTGATATGAACACAGAGCGTCCAGCGGTGAATCACAATCTGTGCTCGTATATATTTCTGCTGTCGTACAGTCTCGGCAGTCCTTCCATTATTCACCGTCTGTCTCTGAGGACGTCATCCCAACCGTCTGTCTCTGCTGTCCGTCTTACCGAGACTCAGATTCCCTAATTAAAAGTGAGCTGGACGATCTTACAGTTACGTGAAAAACGTTCCTCTCACACACACACACACACACAGATATTCACTTTCCTTCTTCCTCCTCTCCAGTTCTTCAGTTTTTTGGAAGTCCTGCCCCCGGCGAGCACGTGACTCTCTGAATGACGTGTTTGACATTAATTACGTGTTGACATCCATGTCAGCGTTTTGCTTTTTAAACGTTATCTAATGACAAACACCTTGCGGCGCCCAGCCGCCGCGCTCCTCTCCATGTTTGTGACAGCGCTCGGCGCCATCGGGCCGCGGCGGCTTCAGAGCGCTGCCCTTTGACGTATTGGAAATTCAATCTGACACGCGGCACCGGGCCGATTCGCCCGGAGTCGCGTTCATTGACCCGTTAATCGGTTCCAGGAACGCCGGGCCGGGGTGTGTTACACAGAGAGCGTTCGGGGTCGGCTCAGTTTAGAGTTTTTGGGGGAATCGGCTGAAGGTTTGAGGCCAAACCTCGGACTCATTACTCATGTCAGAAAGGGCAATTTGAGCAAGTAGGAATATCTTCGTTGTTCTTTTACAACATAAGTAATTGTCAGGCTTTGCTTCTCAAATATAAAGTAAGAGAATGTGTTGGCTGTTTCCCCGGTGGAAGTCTATCATGGCTTTGCAGACGGGATGAAGAATGGGGATGTCATCTTTCTCTTTCAGAGAAATGTCCACCAAAATATTAGCAAGCAAGTGGATGTTTACCACATCTGTCTGACAAACTCCATACCTCGGGTTTATAATCCAGACTTGAAGTTATAAATTTGTATTTTTCAAGCCGATGCTTCTCTAGAATTGCAGAAGTCTGAATACATTCGTATTCGTCTGATTTCTTTGTTCAACACAACTACATTAATCTAGATAAAGAGAATATTTTACTGTTTCATAGAAGTTAAAGAACTTCTCTTCCAGGACTTTATTTCAGCTCGTTAAACGATGTTTTACAGCCTCGTTGATGAAAGAGGAGTTATTGATGCGTGTCCTTATTGACCTCGTCCAGTTAAACTAACAGCAGTCAAGCCCCACTGATTAAATCTGCATCTCATCCAGACCATGCAGCTGTCGTCTCGCTGTGTCACCGGATGCTACGTCACGTCTTCATGTGCTGCATCGCATCAGACCGCATGAAACCACATGAGATACGTCACTTTCTGCAGATGTGCCTTTGATCAAGACTCTTCATATTTAGCAGCTCTGCAGGTGCTACTCGACAATCATACAAATTGTGTCGACGTCCGGTGTCAAATACACCCCGTCAGGATAAAGTGTTTTTATAAAGACTTCTCCGTCTGCACTGTGCAGCTTCCTTCACTCTGAGTGTTTGTAGACGAGGTTTGTTCTCAGCTATCTTAGACAAACATGACATGAAACAAAACAACGATGATCCCATCAACTCCAGTTCAAGTCCCCCAAAGTCCATTATGACAGTGTGATCGGGTTAAAGGTCTAATTCGTGAGACCAACATACACACGCGGTGGCTACAGCTTAGAGAGGAGGACGAAACGTACTCGGTCCTCTTTAGAAAGGAGGGAGGAGACGGAGGAGAAGCTGGTGTTTAGTTCAAATATGAATCGACCTCCGTTATTATTTATGTTTGCCGTATGTAGGTTAGTACAGAAACTGTCCAAGCATTTACATTAAAAACAAATGTGTGAAATAATAGACTTCAGTGGAGAACTTCTAACACTTTAACGTTATATCCTTCATGAAGGGAGGACTCCGTGCATGACTGTTGTATTAGACGGCATTCATTTTAGGTGATTAAGTGGGAAAATCTGGAGGTGATCATGTGCACTAATCCTGTTCCTGTTTGTTTTGGTTTGTTTGTGTGTACAGTTTGTGTGGCATCATTCCAGGTCTGAGCAGAGTGCTGCTGCCTCGGATGAACCCGTTTGTCCTGATCAACATGGCGGGAGCTCTGTCGATCTGCATCACCTACATGCTCATAGAAATCAAGTAAGAACTCATCTCTCTCTCTCTCGCTCTCGCTCTCGCTCTCTCTCTGGTAAATTCACCAGCAGCATATTAAAACCAGGGATTGTGTCCTGGGCTGCTGGAAACGCCCTCTCGCTGCTTTAAACTGCCCTGATCTTTATCTGCACTGAACCTAAAACGTGTCCTGATGTAAAAACACTCCAGAGGGGAAACGACTCACAGACGGGACAGGAAATGAGATGACAAAAGTGTCGTGACTTTAATCATTAAGGGTGGTGATGATAAAACAGGTTCTGTTCAACATTCACAATATCTTTCCATAATTATGTGGACAACGGACAGATCTTAATAAAAAGGAGTTAAAACCATCTTTAGCGGTTTGATTTTATAATGTCACATGATCTTCCTCTGCAGATGGAGTTTGCCATGTTGTCATGTTTCAATTTCTATTTTGTTTCTGAGCATTTTGAGGATTTCTTCTCTACTTTGGTTTAAAATCTGAGCTTCAAAGTTCATTCCTGTCCTCGGACACAACACTTGAGAAAACAATCTCATCATCTTTTATCAGCTGTTTGGGAGATTTCTATCATATTGCCTAACGTTAATCAGATTTTTCGCCAACACAGACGAGAAATCCTTAAAATGTGATCATGTGATACGACCAAAAGCTTCCAGAACATCAGAAAAAATTCACATTTTTTTCTCAAAAATCAAAATGAGAAACTGGCTTTTTTTGTGTGTCAAAGAAGAAGGATCAAAAGTCGGTATTCTTCTTGAATACCAAACCTCAAAGACCACTAACAGAGCCAGACATCCTTATTATTACAAAACGCTATCACCCGAAAAATCTAGTAAGACTTAAAGGTCTTATAATATGTTAAAAATGTTAGAATATTTTATTTGATGTCGTAGATATTCACTAGTTATTGTGTGTGTGTGTGTGTGTGTGTGTGTGTGTGTGTGTGCTCAGTAACTATAATGCGGTGGACACGGCGTCGGCGGTCGCCATCGCGCTCATGACGTTCGGCACCATGTATCCCATGAGCGTCTACAGCGGCAAAGTGCTGCTGCAGGTAAGACGAACGACCCTTTCTCCGCTCGTGTCGTAGTCACAGTCCCGCACCAGGAAGCGTGGTCGTAACTCGTCTGTGTCGTCTCCCATTCACAGACGACGCCGTCGCACATCACCGGCCAGCTGGACAAACTGCTCAGAGAGGTGAGGGGATTGATTTCAGGTTTATAGAAGATCAAGAAATCTGTTTCATTTCTTTGTCAAATGATCTAATTTTCAGCCGATGAATAGTTAAATGAAAGCCAGAAAGGAATATAAATCTCATCCTTCGTCAGACTGGAAACCAAATGTTATTCAAATTCAACTTTATTTTGGCTTCATTTTGACAGCATTTTACCTTTAAGACCTCTTGATTGTGATTGGTTAATTGCTCCTCTCTGTGTCCAATCAGGTGTCGACTCTGGAAGGAGTGCTGGAGGTTCGAAACGAGCACTTCTGGACTGTCGGCTTCGGATCTCTGGTACGTTTCTCAGCCAAAGATCTGAAGACACAACACCATAAATGGGGATATTAAGCTAATTTTTTCATGTTCGATATTTGTAGCTGTTGGTTACAAAGGTCTTTCTAATTTACTGAAAATATATATGTATATGTATATATATATACATGTATGTATGTATGTATGTATGTATGTGTGTGTATATATGTATGTATGTAGATCTAGATCTGTATGTAGATCTATATATATATATCTATCTCTATATCGCTATATCTCTATATATATATATATATATATAAAAAACAACGGGCACACAGTGCACCTGAGGATTTGGGACTTTTCCTGGTTGATGGCTCTCATTCTGATTTACATCTCGCTCAAGCTTTTGCTCAGACTCTCCGACTCCCTCCTTCCTTCTCCACCCTCCTGTTAGTT
Organism: Anarrhichthys ocellatus; assembly: GCF_004355925.1. Lineage (NCBI taxonomy): Eukaryota > Metazoa > Chordata > Actinopteri > Perciformes > Anarhichadidae > Anarrhichthys > Anarrhichthys ocellatus. The sequence continues at coordinate 9,301 of NW_022281061.1, read as the reverse complement.
TGTTTTGTTCGTCTCTGTATTTGTTTCTAGATTTCTCTGCCCCCCCCCCCCCCCCCCCCCCGCCTTGTTCATCCCTCTCCGTCATTCGTCGTTTCGAAATGACGATCTGCAGGGATTTGTTCACCCAGACGAAAAGAAGGAACAAGTCATTCATGCGGAGATATTCTCTCTCTCTCTCTCTCTCTCTCTCTCTCTCTTTCTTTCTCTGTTTTTTTGGAGGGAACACTGTTGTTGTTGCTGTTGTCTCTGTCGAGTTGTCGTCGTCTGTGTTGCACGTTGCACTGCGTGTGTAGCAGTTGTACTTCCTGCAGGTGGAGCAGCGTCCTCTGTTTACATCAGGCCTGACTTATTGTTGTTTGTGTTTATGTTATCGATGCTGCTGCTCCTGTTGTTGTTGTGACTGATGCTGCTGCAGTTACACAACTGTTGGTTGTTGGCCCACTGCTAACAGAGCAGCTGTCCAAACTGATTTGACCCTCTGACTGCACTTCTGCCCCACGGGACACACACTCTCTCTCTGTCTGTGTGTGTGTGTGTGTGTGTGTGTGTGTGTGTGTGTGTGTGTGTGT
>NW_022281061.1:0-8722 GCF_004355925.1 Anarrhichthys ocellatus | reverse complement strand
TGTGTGTGTGTGTGTGTGTGTGTGTGTGTGTGTGTGTGTGTGTGTGTTGTCATTTTGAGGTCTGTATGAGAATGTTAAAATTAGCAGGCAAGGACAAAATGAGGGACTCAGTTTTGTGTTTTAAGGTCAAAGGCTGAATGTTGAATTGAGACGTGCTGTGATGAAGGTTATTGTGATGATTACATAACCAGATGTGTTTAAAAAAAACATTTAAATACATTTTAAAAAACATTTATAAAACCTGATCATGTCATCATTTTTTATAAATGACATTTTTTGAGCTCAAATGTTCCTGATGTTGCGCTTCAATTCCTTCTCAATGAGACATTTAGTCTTTAGGAAGTTAGCTGAACTACTTTATAGTATCGATCCATAGCTGCAGTACTTCACAGTATAATTTGCATTTAATTTTTCACTATGTGCACCATTTACATGTATACATGTACAGGCTAAATTCTTCCATCACTTAATTGTATTTGTATATTTTTTGCTTTTTTTTTTTGCCCAGGATTAAAACGTCCTCCCCAAACTCCTGAAATAAATCATAGTTTCATTTTGTGTGCACAAGATGATCATTTGTCGGGAACAAGATGGTAACTTTGACACCAAGATGACATCTTCTTTTATTCCGTCTTGAATTGTCAAATAAGAACAGAAATATGTCGGTACAAACTAAAATCTCAGAAGCCAAATGAAAGTCTGAAGGACTTTATTTGCATTTTCTTAAACTAGATCTCTTTGAAGCTACTTAAATGCGAAACCATATTTTACTGATTTATCTTGTGTGCTCCCCCCCCACCTCTCTGTTTCAGGCCGGCTCTGCACACGTTCGTATCCGCCGTGACGCCAACGAGCAGCTGGTTCTGGCTCACGTCACCAACCGGCTGCTGCCGCTCGTCTCCACGCTGACCGTCCAGATCTTTAAAGACGACTGGACCAGACCGCTCCTCACCGGGACCCTCTCCTCCGCCTCCTCTGCTCCCCCTCTGGGTCCTGAAGGCTACGCCACCGTCTCCTCCTCCATGCCTCCTCCGCTCTTGACCTCAGGAGGGGAGATGGACCCACTGACTTCCACGCCCTCCAAACCCAGCAGCCCTCCACCAGAGTTCGCCTTCGACACACCGGGGAGGAATGTGCAGCCGGTGGTCCTCCCCAACCCGGGACACCACGCCCACCGGCCCTACGGAGGCCTGGGACTCCCCTACGGAGCGTCTGCCTACACGGGGATGCTGAGTCAGGGTCTGGTGCGGCCCGGTGGCGGGTTGGGACTCGGAGCGCAGGGTCTCGGTGCGCAGGGACTCGGAGCGCAGGGACTCGGAGCAGGGTTCGGACTGGGTGCGAGCGGGGTGCCTTACAGAACTGCCTTCGGAGGGTCGGCGGCGCCGCTCCGGTTTGGAACCAGCAACCCTCTGGCTTCACAGTCGCAGTACAGACAACACCGACCGTGATTGTGCAGCGCTAGAACTCCCCTCCAGACGCTTTCACTCACGATGAAGGTGAAGTTTGTCCACAGCTCAGTTCAGATATTTAAATCTGATGAGATTTATATTCCTGTCCAGGCTGGATGGCCGACGCTACAGCATTTACTTCCCAGTGTGACACCAAGATGGTAACTTTAGATTTAAGTCTTGTAGTGTGAGCCGCCCCTGACTTTAGAAGAGAGGTGGCGAGGATGTTGTGGTATTTATTTTGGGGACCAAACGGATGACTGTGGTTGGATTTGTTATGTTTGAGTCTGTTTTTTTTATTCGGAAACATCCTCAATGGGAGGCTGACGGTTATTTTCTTAACGCTGTTCGGAAACGTTTTGTGGCAACATCTTCAAACATCATTTCTGGAGAAAGGTAATAAAAAGTGTTGAATTAAAACAAAAATCCAGTTTTACATTTTTACATTTCAGCCATTTAAAGGACACTAGAATCCAAATCATTGACAGTAAAAACCTCCCAGACAGGAGATCAAAGGTCAGAGGTGACAGCACTCTTACCTCCTATCTCCTAGTCTTTTACTAATGATGATGTTAAAGAGGAGAAAAGAATTGAGGGAGATTTAGAAAACGGGAAGGTGATCAAGAAGACTTTCATTCATGGTGTAAAACTTCCAGTTCATCTTCTAAAGCTTTGAGGTGTGTTGAAGTGTAAGTGTTGCCTTAAAGTGTCTCGAGTATTTGACGGCCACTCGACCAGCATTTAAACATGAATATTGTGTTAAAAACAAAAACATGTTCATGTGCTGATTTGCTCCTCATCTACGTTTTATGTTTGGTATAAAACTACATTTATTTTCTTCTGCTCTTAACTTCTAATTTCACCTTTTTGTCTACAGAGCTGCTGCTGAAGACTCACGCAGAGTGAAACACGAACACAGTTAACATCATCGTGATCGTTGCACGTTTAGGGTTTGAAGTAAACAATTCATTTTTTATTAAAATATTAGCTTTGTTTGTTCTGTTATGTTTGAAAACGCACATCACAACTTCCTAAATTGTACGACCAACATTCCTCAACACGATCTTTCTTCTTTTTTTTTTTTTAATCCAATTTTTTTGCATTAAAAATGATTCATGTGACTCAAAACTGTTGCAGGTTCGTCTTCTGTTCAGCGACTGACTGAGCTGTTCCTCAGTGTGTGTCTGCAGACTGAATGTTACCGAGTGTTCCTGCATGTGGTTAGCAGCAGCTCTGCAGACAACGTTCTCCTCAGACTCTCTTGTTTTGTGTTATTCCTCCAGACACATTCACATCTTTGTATCTCCTCAAGTGGAATTTGGAGGAATGTGAAGAAAAGTTGGATTACTGTGAATCTGTTTTATTTCGTCATTAAACACGGAGCCTTTTCAGGGGGAGGAGCATTTCATGTGCTCTGCTGGGAGTGTATATTTGACTGGGATGTTTCTTTTTATTTATGTTTTTTAATATGAACTCGAGCTGGGTGTCAAACAACAGTTATTCCTTGTTATCCATTTGTCACAGGTTTCTGGTGCCTTTCTCACATTCAGGGGGAAAAACACATTTATTATTTGAATTCTTACATCGGTGATCAATATGATGCTTTTTCACAACAGTTACGAGTCGGAGAAATGCTCTTTAGATAGATGAATAAATAAAGAACACTCAGCCCTAATGAGACATATTCCATGTGTGTTCATTTCAAAAGGACGGAGACCGTTATTAAGAGCTTTGGCGTTTTCTCTCTTCTGCTGAATGAAACGTAATTCATCTTTAAATCTGCGACACGGCCTGAAGTTACAAAAAAAAAAAAAAGTGCAAATGTTAATTTAAAGAGCAACTTAAGTCTGTTGAATGTGAGAAAAGTGTGCAGCTGTAACCAAACCCAGCAGTGATGTCACAGTCCTGGAGTACACCTGTTCATCACAGCACGCTGAGAAGTTTAACTATTAGAAATCAGCAGAAACGAGACTGGAAGAGGAACTCTGATGCATTTAGACTCAATGGAGCTTTCAGAGTAGATCGCTCCCTCCACATTCTGTACAAACTAGTGCTCATATTTAGGTGCCTTCAGTCGCCCTCTCTGTAATCATTTGCTTCTCCAGGCGTCACTGATCTACATCAGTGTGTGATGAGTCTCTCTGCTCCTGCAGCATCTCCTTGCTCCCTCAAGGCATCATGGGAAACCTCTTCCCCTCAGCGTAGCCTGACGTGACCTTCCGACCTCACAACATCTGTTGTGAAGAGGAATCTCCCGTCTCTCGTGACAGAGCTGATCAGCAAGTAAGTACATCAACTAAGGTTCGGCATAAACGTGTTGAATACAGGGAGCTGTAACCGGGAGTGTTGTCTCCAAAAGTCTCCCGTGAAAAATACCTGCAGATATTTGACACGAGTGCACCTGTGTGCTCCCATAGTTGGCACAGAAACAAAGACACCTCCGAACATTAACGCTTCCACTCAGCTGCTGTGTCAAAGAGTTCAAAATCTGTGAACGAAGATCAACCAAATATTACAGCTAAACATCCAAGAACAATACTCGGTACTTCAAACCACAGATTCAACATGCCACAATGGACGCATGCTTCTTCCCTGCCTTTTACAATAAAAACACTCATAAATACACAGAAGCGATACTTTAAAAGCTATTCGGTTGTTTTTTTCACCTAAAAACGTCTCTACTTTTTAGAGAAATTGTTCTACTGAAAAGGTAGAACATCATCTTCTGCATATGAAAGAAAACCTCAAAATTATAATGAATTACATTTTATCACGAATTACCCACTTGTGTTTTTAAAAGCAATGTTCATGTACATACGCTAGAAATCCTGAGAAAAGAGTGATCTACTATATTCCCAGGAAGTTGTAATTTAATTGTGAAAGTATTCACCCTCTTTTTGCTCTTTTTTTTTTTTGTCTCTACCATCTCCTGAGTGAAATATGTTTCCTTAGCTGCTGAATGCTCCACTCTGGTCACCAGCTGCTCTCTGACGGTGTCTGCTGAGCTGCTAGTGAACAGTGCGCTATGAGGATGAACCAGAACAATAAAGTTCTTTCTCGAGCTGAGCTGAAAATCACTATGAAGCTCCATGGAGCAGAGATGAGCTGACTATGTGTTGCGTTAACAGAGAAAACCTAGAAGCAGCTTAATAACCAAAGCGTTAAATAACAAGCAATCGTCCCATTGAGCTCATTTCGACGCCTCTTTTGGCAAAGCGCACAAACCCAACAACGTTCTGTCCCTTGTTTTGTTCCAGCCACATGCTGTCCTGCTTGCATAATAATGTATGACACACTTTCGCAACTTTGAAGTGTCTGGTCATTATTTTGTCCCCTGCAATCATGTTAGTCTTTTGGCCCCGCAGTCCGCCGCTCACGCATCCTCATCAGCCCAGGAAGCATTCAAATGAATGGGCGGCGCTGCGGGGCCGCCATGTGAGGCTGAGGTGGGGAGACAGCTTTGAGTCGCAACGTGTTAGTAGGCCAATAGACTCCTGACCCCGTTACTGAAGGACCCGCCTGGTCTCCAAAAACTCTAATAAGCCCGAGTTCCCCGTTTTCTTCCGGACCAGTACTCATTGATCACTGGGTTTGTTTAAAATCTAACGAGGGGAGGAAGATCCGCCGCATTTTGTCACCGAGGGAAGCTCTCTGTTTTCCCAGGAGTCTGTTAACAAGCTGGATGTTCACGGGCTTTGTTCCAAAATGTGATAAAGATGCAGCGACTGTGGAAGTGCCAAACATTACTGGATGCTCGCTAGGAAAAAAACACTTGAACTCCTTCGCTAAGAGATGTTAAAGCTGTGTATCAAATATGTCCAATGCATTTTCTTCATAAAACATTTGCAAATACTTATTGTTTATATCTGCTTGCTAGCAAACACTTGAACCAGACTCAACTTGTTCCAGACCACAAAGCAGCAGCATCATCTGTTAAAATGTGGCCAATCAAACGCATGCATTCCTGCTCGATTACTTTGTAACCTGAGTTGTTTCTGCTGTTTATCTGGCGATCATTGCCTCAAAGGATGAAATAGTTCCAGCCGCGATAACTTCCCAGAGTTATAAAATCCAGACTTTGAGGATTATCAACTCCTGTGGTGCATGTTGGCGTCTGATAGACCTTCAAACTGACAGATCTTCTGGACTTCCTAGTTTGTATTTCATGTCTCACCTGTACCTGAGAGAACACGGCAATGATTGGCAGGCTGAAATCTCTGCAGTCAGGTTTCTAAATCTTGGTGGAAAGCCTGAAACCAGAAGACTGGAGGCTGTTAGAGCAGCATGAAGGCATGTTCAACTCATTCATATATTTAAAAGTCGACATACTTTTGGCCAAGGCGTCTATTTCTAACCCTTTACAGCCTTTAACACACTTTTAGTCTCAATAAATAACTATTTGAATGAATCTTTGACGAAACAAGCAAATGTGCATCACTCATATTTCCCTCAACACACACACACACACACACACACACACACACACAGCCACCCAACCAGCAGCTTCCCATCATTCATCCTGAAACCTGTTTAAGTGCCTCTTCTGAAGAATTTCATTTCCTCTCCAACAGAGGATAATCCGTCCTCTGTTTTTGTTCTGTGGCTTTTGGAAGAGATTTTGAACAAACAATCAAAGAAGTACTTTGCCCTCGGAGCTTAGCGTGGCTTCTGCTCCCTGAGCGGTGAATGTGCTCGCCGGCCCTAAGCCTCTAGAAAGGTCCCCCAGCATTTTGAAGTTCAGAGCCGCGGCGTTTGTATTAGTGTTGACTTCACATGCTTGTTACAAAACAAATGGGGTAGAGCCTTTGTAATCTGTGCTGAAAATCCCTGAAAATGAATGAGATCTGAGCCGCGTCTCGGCTTTCTGGGTCAGTCCGACACAGCCGGTTCACTCTGCTGAGGTCGGGGTCGACTGTGTGTGTGTGTGTGTGTGTGTGGTTTTTTTGATTTTTGGTGAATACAATACATTTTGTATTTGCATGTTTGTTTGTTTTTTTAAGTCTTTCTCTGAAAGCTTTTGGGGCAAGTTTTCTAAGCAAACGGCAGTCAAGAGGCCAGTGAGTTGATTACGATTACAGGAGCAGTTGTTGGAAATCCAATTAGTTCTCAGGCTCCTTCCAGCAGCTCATACAGCTCATACAAATATGTAAATAAAGATTAGAATAGAATGAAAATAATAAAAATCTGAAAGGCATTAAACGATGCAGCATGTGAACAGTGTTTAAATGGTAGTAAAATAAAATATATATATTTATGGATAAATCCTGGGAAGTAAGTAGGTGGAGCCAGTGTAGTAGTATACTTATGGTAAGTATAATAACCATATGGCGGTTGTACATGTGTGAAGGTAAAAGTGACATCCAAGCCTGTCTGAGTGATGTCTGGTTAAATCCCCTGCAACCTCTGCCTGGAATGAATATAAATATGTTAAAAATGACACCATCTCTTCCATCTGTTTGCGCTGCAGCGTGTTAAAACACCTCCACCCTGATCTGTGTTTTTAATGATCTCCATGTTTCTCGTCCATTTCTGTCCAAACTCCTGGATGCAGCTCTGGAGTGAGTCGTTTTTTCAAGCAGCACCAGTTGCCTTCCTCTTCCCCCTCGTCCTCCTTCTCTTCCGTCTTCCTCCCTCGCTCAATCTGTTTTGACTCGACCTGTCAGCCGCCTCAAAACAACACATGAGGCCCGGTGGCGAGCAGCGAGCTGCTTCTTCTGAAGAAACGCAGCTTTAATATCAGAGACACCCTTTTCTTTCTTAATTCAGATCAAATCAGCTCATTGGCAAAACAGACTGACAAAGCATATGCAGAAGCAGGAATTATATACATGCAATGAATACATAAAAAGTAGTAAGTAATTAAACCAATACTTGTTACTTGTTTATTACTTATATTAGGCTGATGGGTCCAGCAGTATGTGAGATTAGCCGTGGACAGACGGACAGACACAGATATGCATGCACACACACACACTGCCAAATACATTATCTCCTGGCTGAGATAATAATAAAACATGCAGTGTGGTACTGGTGCAGCAGTGGCAGTGAGGTCACAGTGTAGTGAAGCTGTGGCTGTGCCAATTGGGGCAGAAAACTGAGGGGGCGTGGCCTGTGACATCTCTGGCACCTGGCTCCTCCAGTGGACTCTCGGGTTAATCTCGTCAATTATAATGTTTGTGTTTTATTCCACCCTCATCCATAGGAAGCAGTGGTGTTAGCCAGAATGAATCACTGTGATAGCCGGCTGTGTGTGTGGGGGTGTTGTGTAACGTTGGCTGTGAACACTGTGTTCAGACGGGCAGGATCACTGCATCTGTTTACAGCGACCTGCAGATTAGATCAGACCTCACACTTCAAATAGAGACTAATCCAACACACACAGACACACACACACTCACACTCCGAGTCCTGCGGGAACATTAAAGTCAACGACATAATCCACCGAGTTCAAATGGAAACACTTACAGAGTCAGAGTTGTAATCATGGAGATGGTGTGTGTGTGTGTTGTTGGTAGGATGTTGGACACACACACACACACACACACACACACACACACACTCCCTCTCAGTCCCAGTTTCTGTTCTCATTGGTTTACTTGTGTTTCTCGCCCTGCTGGATGTAAAACAAAAAGAGAGGCGATCGGTCAAGGCGAGTCTAACAGGTGGAAAGCAACTAAGTACATTTATTCAATTACAATTTTCATGTACTTGTATTTACTTGAGTATTTCTATTTCATAAAACTAAATTTAAAGTATGCTACTTTTTATTGCAAGCCATTTGTCTGATAATGTTTGCAGATGACACAACACTAGTTCTCTCTCATTCACTGATTATGGAAGCTAATGCTGGTTGAACTGCCTATGCTACATGGTTAAGATTAAATAAACTGTCTTTGAATACAAAAATACCTAATGTTATTATTTTCAGTGGCAAATAATCATACTCTAAGGATTAACTTAAAATAAAATTAAAATTGAGTCTGTTGAGATGCCTCAAGGGTCATCTACTAAATTTCTGGGAATTATTGTTTCTCTATAAAATGTTTCAAAAGATAATTAAACGTATTATTAGTGTTTGTGTATTCCTTGTTTGAGGTTTTATATTATATCTATAGTTGTTTTACTCATATGGACTTGTAGCATTACTATTGTTTAGGAGTTGATGCAGGTGTATAAACCAATATCCCCTTAACAAACACAAACCCACGCTTACTGTCGCACCCACACACACTCACACACACACACACACACACACACACACACACACACACACA
>NW_022281060.1:0-13781 GCF_004355925.1 Anarrhichthys ocellatus | reverse complement strand
AAACGTGGACCTAATGCATGAAGCAGCTAATGGAAAAAAATCACTTACACTCACGGCGTAGTTCATTTTGTGGACGTGAACCGTTATGAATGTCTCAGTAACAGTTGGGTTTATTAGCTGTTAGCTTGCTGTTGTTTATCCAGCGGTTCAGTGCGGTCAGAGCTAACGTTACTATTCAACATTTCTCTACAACCTAATAACGTGCGAGTAGTGTCAGCAAACAAGTTGTGTTGCAAGGAAGCAGACAAGTAGAGTTCGACTGACATAAGTTATATACGACGGGATAATAAGTGTGGAGAGGACGGTGCAAACTGCAGGCGAACACCAAACTAGGGCAAGCACAGTGGGTCAAAAACTAGCACTGTTGCTACTTCACTTCCTGTCGTCTCTTCTCATTTTTGTGAATTAACGAAAACAACATCAAGTCAGTCATAAAACAAAAACTTTCACTCAAGGAAATAAAATATGTTGTTTAGAAAATCAGCTGCTGTCAAAGTTATTTAAATCAAGATCCTTAATATGATGTTTCGTTTCCTGATCACACTAATGTAGTTAGATTTTCATCATTTCAGACTGAAATGGACAAAGTAAAAAATATATATTTTGGTTTTGGAATCAGCCTTGTCTCAAATATATTGTGACTGTATGGCAGTAAACTTCCCACAAGGCAACTCACACTAAAATAATCAAAATTGATAAACAGCACAACAGGTAAGAGAATAAAATATGTATCATTGATCTTTTTGGGTGTCCCTTCAAATAATTATTAAATATTGTGTGTTGTTGCCATTGACTGTATGTAAGGGTTGTTGGCAGAAATATGTGGTGTTTACCTATTAAAACTATTTGATATGTAAATATCATTTATTTGAGTACCTGTAAATCTGATGAGCACACACTAATTAAATTGAAGTACACAGAAAATTGCCTGTGTGTGCAACCGCTATCAAAACCACAACTGATAGCTTGGTAAACATTTTAGATTCTTGTCTTTGCACAATGTCTGAAAAGTTGTTCACTCTCTTTAAATCATGAAATATCTCAAATCAGGTTGTTTTTAAACTCATCTGCGTTGCAAATGTATTAATCCTGTATTGACCGACCTGGTTTACTCGTGAAGAATGCCTGCAACTACAATCAAACAGCCACCATTTTGGTCTTCAGGTCATTTTATAACACGTTTTATTAATTACTAAACTACACGGCTTAGCTCCAACATGTGTAGTGGTGATGACAATGAAGAGATTAACAGACAAAGCTCCTCTAATATAAATTAATATATCCTAAAAGGGCTATCACTATCAGTTGAACTTCAAAGGTTGATGTAGTAGGATTGACAACATAAAACAAACTACAATTGAAGAAAAAATGTTTATTTTCTTCCAAGACATGTTTAAAATATTTCAGAACAGTAATGTTTACAGAGTCAAGTATTTCTTCATGTTACTATCAAAAACAATATAAGTATATAAAATAGAAAGGTATCGCCAAAGGTACTGGCGTAACTTGTAGTTTAATTTTTCCATAATTTCACACTTTATTACGCTTGTTTTTCTTTTGCATATCAATATATGAGACACACGTTCTTCTCCAAATGTACATAATGTTGCTGCTTAGGTCTTAAAACATATGTTGTTAAAACACTGATACAATTCCAATGAAGTTGCATTTGATTCCATTGCTTTCTATATTGCATCCTGGAAGATATAGAAGAGTTAGTATAACATTATGAACCACAATCAATTCATCTACTCGGTTTCTTTTCTGTCTAACAGCAGTCTAGTTCAGTTTACAAAGGATAACACAAAACGTGAACCAGTTAGCAAAATCCAGGCACAAATCCTCACTTGCGATGCATTCCAAATGCATTTTGATGACAGATGTGAACTGCAGTCCTTCTGAAGTGGATCTACAAACAATATCAAAATAACAGGATACTAGATTCAGGTCTAAACAGGGACTTTAAGTTCCTGTTTGAGAAGCATTGAGCTGTTGAGTAGGAATTTCAGTTTACAAGATTTGTCCATTTTTATATACATACACTTATAAACCTCTAGCTCTTTTGTTCAGGACACATGTGTATCTATATACAAGTATGAAAGGAGAAAAATGTAAAAAATAGTAATCAAACTATCTTACAAAAAAAATAGCAATTTGTGCCATAACACGTGCTTCAATATACTGCAGATAGAAGCTTTGTGTTTTGTCAAGATCCTTCTTTTTTAATCTGTTCTTGGTAACGAGGTGGGTATTAAGCCCATGCTTCAGGAAGATGACGTACAGCCACATGTGACAGGATCATTGTTCAAAAACAAACTATTGTTTCACAATGATGTTGCAGGCAAAGGGCCCTCTGAATGTGAACCCCAGGTAGAACGTGATGTTTTCATTACTATGAGGCACTGATGGTACATGAAGAGGCTGGATACTGAACTTCTTTTTCCGAGGGCCTTCAAGGTACACCACTCCATCTTCAGTCCATCCAGAAACACATTTCAGCATCGCGGCGATCTCAGGCTTTTTCCATGCCTCACCCCGATACCACTTCATGCGTTTCTCAGAGACTGAGAACCCCTTTGTGACTTCCTCAACCTTTCTCTTGTGGACAAATTTATCCAGTCCGTTCCCACTGCCCAGAAAGAAATGGGTGTAAATCCTTCTTTTCCTCTGAGGGATGTCCTTCCTCTTGGTCCAATAGTCTTTTTCCAGTTGTTCAACAGCTGAGTGCACAATTTCATATTTGTTTTTTTTCTCATCATCTGTGTCATGATCCTCTGGCCAGAATAGCAAGGTAAGCAAAAACAGGGCACTTGGAAAACATTTCGTTTTATCAGTTGGGAACTGATGACAAAGTGCCTGCAGATCTTTCAGAGGAGCGACTTTTTGAATCTGCGGTGACAGACAGTTCAGAGTAAGGTGGACCATTATGTAATTGACAATATCCCTTTGACCAAATTTGGCCGTTTTTGGATTTCTGGGGTAGAGAGAAAGGATGGTCTCGAGACGACGCACTGCATCCTTCTGGTCTGTTAGCTTGGAGAGGATGGATGTTATGTTGCCCCCACCAAGATGATAGATGATCATGCGTTTTTGGAAAGGAGTCAGATTGGCTGGGATCGATTCCCCTTGAAGCGCAGTAGAATAAGTTTCACTGAAATATTTCCCATACACTGAAGATTTTTTTGCCAACCATTTCAGTGGATGGCTTATCTTCTCCTCAGGACTTTCAGGGGTCTCTTCTCCATCTGAACCAATGTCTGTCTGGAAGTAACTGAGGTCTACTGAAATCCATTCGAGGGCATCTTGCATTGTCTTGTTGAGTTTTTTCAAACGGCCATGAAATGGTTCCCAGGCGTCTTCAACTTCCTCAGGAATGTAGTCCGTTAACAGATACTTCATACACTCTGAATGGCCATTGGTTCTGTTAGCAAACACTTGCAATGAAGAGATCAGTTTGAGCAGGCTGCATCCAACCTCAACTTCAGAGAAAAACCCTGAGCTGTTAAGGTGTTCCATATCTGCATCAGCTGCTTTCTCACTTTCTTGAAAACATTCCAGGGCTTTCAGTGCAGTCTCCACAGCATCTGCTATATTCTGGGCTGTCTTTGGTACATTGATGTTGTCAATGGCTTTGCACTTAGCTTGGAACCATTTCCTGTACACCTGTCCTTTTGTGTCCAGTATGTATGAGTTGTTGGGCAGCTGTTTGGCTGCTGTCTCTGCCCAGAATTTTGCCTCTTCAAACTTTTCATAAGTGTAATGAAGACGAGCAAGTTGTTGTGCAAAGAATGGATTTTTATTGAAACGCTGGAACGCTTCCTTGAGTAACTCAATTGCTTTATCTGGGCTTTTTTCCTTTCCACACACATGCTCAATCAGAGGAGAGAAAAAACTATCATATGTGTCCCCTTTGATTATTCTGGATCGCCTTATGAAAAGTGCTCTCAGAAATGACAGATATTCCTCCCTTCCAAATCTGTGCTCAAAAAGCACGTCGTTGCTCAGCAAATTCATTGCCAAACTGCTTTGGGTCTGTTGGTTCCCCAAAAGTTGTTGAAGAATTTCCTCTGCAATGAGTGGGTGGATGATTCTGATTGATTCAATGTGCGTCTCGTCATCCCTAAGGTGCAAGAAGATTAGTTTAGCCTGGTCACCGAGTGATCTCTCAAACTCATGTTGGCGAAACCTTTCCAAGTGAATGGTTAAGGCAAGCAAAGCTTGACAATGAGACTGAGAGATGAAAGAGTTTTGAACATAAGTGTTCAGCAGTGCTACATAGAGAATGAGGCTAGTGACAATAGATTGGTGGTCAATGCCTTGGAGCAAATGTTCCACAAACTGTTGAACATATTTCTTATCGAATCCTTCACTCATCAAAACAAATGTCAGGATGAAATCCGCTTCATATCCTAACTGTGTAAGCTCTTTTCGTTTTCCAGCAAACTTTCTCTTCTCTTGATCAGACAGTTTGTGAGTGACAGACACATTCTGTAACGGAGACTCCTTGCATCTTTTCTCTGGATTATGGGATCGTCTGCAGCTCAACAAAATGAAACACAGAGTTCCATGCAGGATTCTTTTGGTGTTAGTGGCAACCTCCAGTTCGTTCCTGAGATCATCTAGGTATTCTTTGTCCAAGTCTTCAATGAGGAGCACCACAGGAAGACACGTCTGTTGATCTTTTTCTTCATATTCTCTCAGTTCAACTGCATGTTGAGCAACAACAGCAGCTGAGTATGAAGGCTTCACAACTGCACACCGTAGACCTTTCCTGTTGTTCCACAGCACTTGTCTTGCAACAGTGCTTCCACCACTTCCTGGATGATGGAAGATGTTTATGCTGTTTACAGGAGGCTGATCTGCATTCCACTTCAAAGCGTCAACACAATTGGAAACTTCCTGATAAGCATCTCTTTCAATTACCTCTCCAACATACTTGTGCTCAGCAAGCCAGAAATTCAACCAGTTTATTCTACCACCATGGTAGAACTGCTGGTCAATGTTTGCTTTCTCCTCATCAATGAAGTCTTTGGTTGTTTCATCACAATGATCGACCGTCAGAATTTCCAGAGAAGACATATTTTCCTCTTCGTGTGTTTCAAGAAGACAAGTCCCCCTCACAAAGACTGGCAAGTGTTTTCTGGCGCATGCTTTTACAGATTGTACTTGCTGTAGAGTTGCATTAATGTGACTCATTTTCATCCCAACAACGCTGGAATTGTTCACACTTTCTGTTCCACATGACCCCTCTGCAAAGCTTTGCCACTTTTGGAAGTTTTTCTGTGATTCACAGATGCAGATGATGTCTTCATGGCCTTCCATGTCTGTGAAAAACTCATTAAAGGTGTGCAAGAGTGGTTTCTCAACTGGTGATGTGAGAAGAAAAACAACCTGGAATGTCCCTTTTGGCAAGATTTGCTTACAGATCAAAGACACAGATTCCCGCAGGACAGTCATTTTTGTCTTGATCCAAGTCATTTCATCACATTCAGGGTCAATTCCTTTGAAGTCAGTACGGCCATTACAAAAGATCCAACTAGTTTGCTCAAACAGATGCAAGTGGCTTGTGAATTCTTTGATGCTCATGTCATCAGATTTCTTATAGCTCTGCAGAGAATGCATATTTGCAGCGTGATGCTTAAGGTACTTACTGCAAAGACCTGATATCTTTGAGTCTGGGTCAAAGTCAAACACACAGAACACGGTCATGTTAAGCAGCCATTCAATGTTGCAAAGGTCATCAGGGTTGAATTTGTTTGTGATGAGTATGAACCATTTCTCCTTTTCGATAAATTTCTTCCCACAAGTCATTAGCATTTTCAGTTTCCTTCCAAGGTCTTGGCAGAAGTCTGGGGCACTGAGGAACTGATTTTTCTCTGCTTCTTCTCTTTGGGCATCGCGATCTTTGACACGCTCGTAAAAATCACTTATGTCTTTGTCGATCACCGGTTCCGTCTTTGAACCCACCCTCCGCAGAATCGTTTCTTTCTCAAATTCTACTTGGTTAGATGACTCTTTGAAGTTTGGCAGACGAACTTTATACACCTTGTTCTTAACAATACTTATTGAAGGCACAATGTCAACCTCTATCACATAGCTCTTTTCTGTACTTTCTAGATCCACAACCTCAATGAACCTTGGTGGCCGCACACACCCGCGTACATGCTCCCTGCCAGAAGAGAAACTCCTTTCAATGTAGTCCAAAGCATCTACATAAATGTCTTTCTCTTGAACAGGGATACCAATTATCTCACCATGCACATATCCTGCATCATCCTTGCTGTCCATCACACCAAAGTGTATTGTGCCATTTGATCTGATATTCATACAGCCAGTTGCAAATTTAAGGACCTCTTTGGCAAACTTAGCTTGGAGTCTTGTGCGATCCAACGCAGCAGCTAGAGCTAGAGACTTAAATTCATGGCATGGAGATATCAGATTAAAAGCACCTGATTCAGGTTGCAGGACTCTGTGCTTTACATACAAGAAATCAATCCCTTCTTGATCAAATGGCCGTGGTCTGCAGTCTTCTTTTGAAGTAACCTGAGCTGTTTGTCTGTCTTTTACGACAGCTTGATCTTTCTCAGGAATCTGTGCAGGAGAACTTTCACTTGTTGTGGGAAGACATTGAACAGATTTTTGATCATTGTTTTTCTGTTCCAACTCGTTTTTTTTGCCACTGGTGGTCTTTTTCTTCTCTTGAGACTTTTTCTTGGAGTTGATGAGCTCATCTCTCTTTTGAATAATCAAAAGAGCAGGCCCTGATTTCATGCCAATCTTTGTCTTCAAAAAGTCCTCATTCAGTGCAAGAAGGATTTGTCCATCTACCTCTTCCTCATAGAGCTTTTCTATGTACTGCTTCTTCACCCCAATTAATCTTAGCCAGTCGCTTACTTGAGATTCAGTCAAATCCTTGGGTGACTGCTCCAGTTCATCAGCTGTATAGTGAGAAAAGAGAGAAAAATATGTTTGATTATGAATGAGAGAATCAGAGAAGCACTTTATTTCTCTGCCACACTTCAGGCGTATGCAATTTGCTTATTTAGAGAAGTTTGTTGAATAATATTTTTCATTTTGTCAACAAATCCGATGATGGGTCGAAAACCAAGAATGTGTTAGTCCATATCTCAATGCTTTGCAACTTCCTTTCACTTCCCAATCAATTGCTATCTAAGACTTTAATCCAGTATTTTTTGGGGGCAGCAGAACAAACTGCAAACAAAATGTAGCTTTTCGACTTGAACCTCTGGCAATTGCGTGGGCATATTGACCATTGATCATATCTCACTACTTAATCAATCTGCTTTCCAGCAGAGGGTGATTCATTACTTACTCAACTATGAGTCACACTCTGAGAATGAAGGTCCAGTTCAGGAAAAGATTTGGAATCCAACCTTCTTTTCTCACAAGCCCCATTGCCGCTAACTTTTATCCAATCCATGAAATTTCTAACATACCAGGACTGGTACAGAAGACGCCTATAATGCATTAAATACCGGCCTGATCAGACTGCTTTGTCTCATTTCTTTAATTGTCTGGGAGGTTTAACCTGCCAAAGGCCCACTTCGTTAATTATTCACAGATTAGACACCAAATATCCTACTTACTCAAGGCACCTGGTGCTATTTTAATTGGTCTTGGTGCTTGCTTTCAATCCATCCACCAAAAGATCAGTATGCACTCTCTGAGATTTAAAATCGGAGCTGAAATCACTTTCTCAGATTCTAAACTGTGCAATTGAACCTAACTGCAGCCCTATTTGGAGTTGCCGATGAGGATCTGAAATCAACTAAACGTAATCATCTGTGTTTTGCCACTCTTCCAGCTAGATGCGCAGTATAACTGAGATGGAAGGAAGCTGCCCCACCCCAAACATTCTCAATGAGGGACCGCTCCATGATATGTAAACATGTGGATTGCACTCAAACCCAGTCTTGCGAACATCAAAGCTTGCGCGGGGTAATATACATGTTGTTTTGTTCATCTACACTTATTCCCAAATGCAGGACAGGAACATTGAGCGGGGGGGGGCCATTGTCCCATTGGATCCCTTCCTTATTTGCTTAATGTGTTGTGGAATTACCAATGTGTTTGGGAACTGACAAAAAAGGTAATGCGTAAAATGTATTATGCAACCAACATAAAACGTTAGTCTGGAGCCCTGTGCTATGAAAGATTTTTTTGCCAAAAACAGGTGTCAGGTGGGAATAAGTTCAATAAAAATGAGGAATTAAATTGAACCAAAACAGTAACTTTGTGTTCTGTAGAATCAAAACCATGTGCTGAAAGACTCTAAAATGCCCCATATGGTTGAGGGGAACTCTTATTACAGATAATCATTTGACTCATTGTTAATATGAAAATACATATTAATGTCATAATGTAAATAATATATACATAACAGTAAATGGTTAGAAGGTATTAACACTTTAAAAGCAAAGAGGGAAAAAATATATACATTTCACTACAAACAGATCAAAATACTATAGACCTTTGTACTGAAAATAGGAAGGACATCTCATAAAAAAGGACTCGTCTCTTCACTCACCCATGATTTTCTTTCTCCTTACTTCGTCACATTATCAACTTTGGCTTCTCCCATTATCACCTTCCATCTGCAAGAGAAAACATTTACAGTTACTTTTAACCCATTATCATCTTGACTTGTGTGGATGAAATCTGGTGATCAAAAATTGCTTCAGTTTAGAATCTTGTTTCCGCTACAGAGAAATGCAAAATGTAGATAAATATATTTTTCAGCTCTTTTTTTGAGGGTATTCGCTTGCGCACGTTTTGTCGTGAACAGCTCTATTTTCCCACGATTTATGTTAAAAACCGTGTAATAGCAGTCAAAAGTGCTGTTTTTTCTCATGGTAATGAGCCCCCCCTATTGTTTTACATAACCAGTAAGCCCAAAGTTTCTGTAACCTCGGTCAAGAGTAAAGCCAGACCTAAGCAATGCAAGTGCTGCAACTGTCTGCCATTTGGTACATCCCAAGTCTCTTAATTGTCATTTCCTCGCTCCTCGAGCGAGGAGGGATCTCTGAGGAGCCATGAGCGAGGACGCATGAGAACAGCCTTCCAGGAAGTGTTTTAACGGACGACACGCCCCCTCATTGTTCATAAGTTATGTGATTGGACGCTGCAGCTGATCAGACTGATCTGATTTTTCTAGATATCACTGGAGTTTCATACCAGAGTGAAGACAGATCAGAGATTAAACTCAAGTTTTATATTTTATTAGTTTTCTGATTCACCATCTGGTTTAAATAAATGTTAATTGTAGTCTGAACAACAAAGGACCACAAACAACTTTCTTAATTTATTAGAAAGATTTGTCTTTTCATGATCTGATATTTCCCTCAATAACTTTTATTATGGATACAATTAAAGACTGAGAGAGCTGGAGAGACAAAACACTTTTTACATCATTTATCATCATTTCATTCAGTCACGTGAGGCTGATCATTCCTGAATGTCAGAATTTCAAAACATACACATGCAAGTAATTAATAAATAGGACGAATGCATTCCGCCGGTGGAACTCGGTCCTGCGCTTATAAACAGGACACAGAACACAGTATAAATACCACAGACTATGTATAAATACCACAGAACACAGTATAAATACTCAATGCAGTTTGTTAGACAGGTAACAGGCTACAGAGAGAAAACACCTCTACTCTGACAGTGATGATTACTGTGTGTCTTTATTAGTTATTAGTATTATTAGTTACTATTATTAAGTACAGTGATCATGTGAACAGACAAACTTATCAAAAGTCTCTCCAGCTGTTTAAGCCGACTGACAGCTGATCACAGCTGATCAGTGGCTGCCGTCATCAGAAACAGACGTCGCTTCACGTGACTCTACTGAGGAAAGGACATCTCATATCTCTTAAAACATATTTCCTCGTTTCCTCTCTCCTTGCATGGTTTCCTTGCGTCTCTCCATGCATCCCTGGTGGGAGGGACTAAGACGCAAGGAAAAGACGCAAGTGAAGGAAACGGGGATGCAAAAGAGAATTGGGATGTACCCATTGTTAGGATGTGATCTGTGATGTCTTTGTGAATATTAGAGTATTAGTAATTTGCTTGAATATAGAATCACATTGCCGGCCTTCATTTTCTTTTAAAATTACCTTTTTTAATCATTGTAGTGTAAATATAACTAATGGGTTCTGTCACTGCAAGACGTGGGCATATATATATACTGTATATATAGGAAAGGTAACCTTAAATTACTTCTGTTGTGATCTGACGCTATATATAGAAAATTAAATTAAACAAAATTAACTTTACCTTCAAGGGGGACGGAGGGGGGGCGTTGGGGGAGAGCAGGCACCCCCCCTAATATAATGGTAGGGGCAGAGATGGGCAGTATTTCTATTACTTGTATTTGAAATACGTATTTCAATTACTTTTGAGTATTTTGTAATTTGTATTTGATAGGGCCGATAAAAAAATCGAACGTAATTTGTAACAAAATACTTTAGAGTGGAGTAATTTTGTATTTAAAATACTCAATATACTTTCTCCACGACTCAAAAAACAGTTCAGGAGTTCAGTCTTCAGATCTTCAAGTTCAACAGATTGTCTGTCAAGGTAAATATTTTATCTGAGTGTGACAGATGTCAACTAGCTTGATGTATAATTGATGTCTGGGTCTGGCTACATAGCCTATTGTACATACATGGTGATGGTTATAATATCAAGCTAGCGATCGATGCTAACATGCTAATAACGCTAGCATGCTGTCAGGCAGAGATGGGCAAAAATACATCAAAATGTACTTTGATACAAAATACCCCTCAAATAAATGTATTAAAATAAAATACTGGTGCCAGAAAATGTAACAAAATACAATACATGTATTTTGTATTTAAAATATAGGAAATACTTTTTTCTGGATTTTCCGTTTTCTCACAATTTGGTATAGCAGAGCATTCAGGTTTGGGCTATATAATGTACACAAAGCTCTGGTGAAGCCCACAAAGAGGAAGAACAGTCACAGAATGGCAGTGTAACTAAGCAAAGCTATTAAAAGACAACAACTTGATTGATTATGTATATATATTTTACTTTTTATAACTTGTAATACAGTGCAAGCTCCCAATCTCCCTCTTCATAGCTAGCTACTCGACTGATAAGTTAACTTGCTAAACACTGACTATGCACTAGCCTAGACACAGAGATGGGCACTATTTCTATTTCTTGTATTTGAAATACGTATTTCAATTACTTTTGAGTATTTTGTCATTTGTATTTGATAGGGCCAATAAAAAATCGAACATAATTTGTAACAAAATACTTTAGAGTGGAGTAATTCTGTATTTAAAATACTCAAACTACTTTCTCCACAAATCAAAAAACAGTTCACGAGTTCAGTCTTCAGATCTTCAAGTTCAACGGATTGTCTGTTAAGTTAAATATTTTATCTGAGTGTGACACACTTTGAGGGGTATTTTCTATCAAAATACATTTTGATGTATTTTTTCCCATCTCTGGGTAAGGAAAACAATGGATCCTTCATTACAGTGCAGCAGTGGTCCAGTGTGTTTTTGTCCCTCGCAGTACACTAAATATAATAGGGCTGGACATCAGGCCTTTATTGTGTTAATGTTAATGCAGGCATAATTGTCTGCAGAAATATGCTGCTAGTATTCCGTAAAGACCATAAAAACCACAATAAACAGGAAAAGTGCATTAGAGAAAAAGACCAAATTCCACATTCCACATATTTTGTTACCGCTTCCCCCCCAAAGGACCCGTCTAAACGCCCACTGGGTACATCGTTTTTTTAGCCACAGAAAACCACGAGCAACATGTCGGGAGGAGGCTATTGCTTTTCGTACGTCAGCATTATGAGCATGTATGGATGTTATCTAATATGCCTTATATCCATGACTATGCAAAAAATAAATAAATAAAAAATTTAACACGAGCAACCAAATAAATAAAGAGAAAGTCGATCTTACCTTTGATAGATACCGACAGAAATCAGCCGTCGACCGTTTTCTCTTCTGGATTTTGTTTTTCCACAGGTTGTTACAGACTTGAAGTCTAACGCGGGTCTGCTGTAACTTCACTCGATCTCGCTCTTTTTCCACTGGGCGGCACCCACTGCGTCTGCGCAGAATAACGGGTTTCGTTTCCCTGTAAAACACATCAACACCCCACCCCGACTCTCCTCCGCTGGATACTTTACTGTCAGTCAAGATGAAACTGAGCCGGGCACAACCGAACATGTCTATAATATCATCAAACACCTTTTACCTTGCATTAGTATTTATGTGCGGTCAAATCAAACTTATTCAAATAGTCTTGTGTAAACGTAGCAGTACAACCTTAATGTTAACAATACTTTATTTTAAAAGTCCTGCACTCAAAAGGAGAAGCGACGAATGTAATTCTGCTCTTCTGCAATAGATTAGTAGAATACTTGGGACAACCATAACGCTATTGAAGTGAGGAAATATAAGAAGAGGAACTCGTTTTTAAAATAACTACAAGCTATTTCAGTTCTGGTTTAAGCTCTGGCAGTATTTATTTGATAGAACAACTCTGGCCACAACAGATAAATGGGATTGTGAAGGCGGAATGAAGTTACGAAAAAGTGTAGAATAATGGCAGGTATAAATGTGTCCAATATTTCAAAATTTGTAAAACAGCATTTAAATTTAAGATGAATTAAGTTCCACAGAAAGCCAGGGGACAGGGCCTGGAGAGGGTGACGGCTGTATTTACAGTCAATGTCCAAATAGGGAGTACAAAGGATCACCTGAGCTGCACCTTTTATCATCACATGATATAACTTTGTTGAGTCACATACCTGCATTTCCCTCTCCATTGTTAATGCGAGGGTGTGATGTGGGTGTACCAGACAAAATATTTCACCTGGATTGAATACAGTATAAACCAGCCTCGACGGTTATGTCCTTGGGCGTTAAAAGTTTTAATTTAAAAGGAAGAATTGTTCTATCCTGTTTCCAGTCTTTGAGATGTATAGATACAGATCTCCGTGTGTGAGATGTACTCAGTCCTCAGTCCAGCCCTGTGATACTGTGTTGCTCCTTTTTGGCTTCATTTGCTTATAGTAAAATGTCTGCTGTTGCTTGGAAATGCTACAAAACTGAGAGAGAAGTGACACCGTAGGCTACGCTAAACAATGTTACCTGTAGCGATAGCTTACCCAGACAATTCAGTGCAGTGGCGCACCTGTGAGGCACCGAATGTTAAATATACAGTATGTTAATATTCCCCAATAACCATCTTGAGATACATAAAGATCAAACAAGCAAAATCTTAGTATTAAAAGAAAAATAGAATTTAATGTGCAAGTAATTAACTTCACTTTGACACCCTTGAAAAGTTATGTTTGCTAGTTCTGCAGCCTGACTTCTAAAACTCATATTTGATTGATTTGACTACATAATCACATGAGAATAAAATGACCGACTGTCTTCAGAAGCCGCCCTGAACACCCTTTGGAACAGTCCACTCTTACGGAGTCGGCACAATAGTCTTGATTGACAAAAGAGAAGCAGTTTAGCAGCATTAACTGGAATCAAGAACATTTAGCACAGTCGATTTTAAACATCTGTACCAATGCAGCACAGCGATATAAAAAATAATAAGAAAAAAGGCACATTGGCCACATTAAATGATGCATCATCAATGATCCAATTTCTGAATCAGTCTATACAAAAATATACATACAGTATCTGTGCAGTGAACAGTTCACTCAGATATACAACATTGCACTATAAAACCACCCAAAA
>NW_022281059.1:0-13781 GCF_004355925.1 Anarrhichthys ocellatus | reverse complement strand
AAACGTGGACCTAATGCATGAAGCAGCTAATGGAAAAAAATCACTTACACTCACGGCGTAGTTCATTTTGTGGACGTGAACCGTTATGAATGTCTCAGTAACAGTTGAGTTTATTAGCTGTTAGCTTGCTGTTGTTTATCCAGCGGTTCAGTGCGGTCAGAGCTAACGTTACTATTCAACATTTCTCTACAACCTAATAACGTGCGAGTAGTGTCAGCAAACAAGTTGTGTTGCAAGGAAGCAGACAAGTAGAGTTCGACTGACATAAGTTATATACGACGGGATAATAAGTGTGGAGAGGACGGTGCAAACTGCAGGCGAACACCAAACTAGGGCAAGCACAGTGGGTCAAAAACTAGCACTGTTGCTACTTCACTTCCTGTCGTCTCTTCTCATTTTTGTGAATTAACGAAAACAACATCAAGTCAGTCATAAAACAAAAACTTTCACTCAAGGAAATAAAATATGTTGTTTAGAAAATCAGCTGGTGTCAAAGTTATTGTAATCAAGATCCTTAATATGATGTTTCGTTTCCTGATCACACTAATGTAGTTAGATTTTCATCATTTCAGACTGAAATGGACAAAGTAAAAAATATATATTTTGGTTTTGGAATCAGCCTTGTCTCAAATATATTGTGACTGTATGGCAGTAAACTTCCCACAAGGCAACTCACACTAAAATAATCAAAATTGATAAACAGCACAACAGGTAAGAGAATAAAATATGTATCATTGATCTTTTTGGGTGTCCCTTCAAATAATTATTAAATATTGTGTGTTGTTGCCATTGACTGTATGTAAGGGTTGTTGGCAGAAATATGTGGTGTTTACCTATTAAAACTATTTGATATGTAAATATCATTTATTTGAGTACCTGTAAATCTGATGAGCACACACTAATTAAATTGAAGTACACAGAAAATTGCCTGTGTGTGCAACCGCTATCAAAACCACAACTGATAGCTTGGTAAACATTTTAGATTCTTGTCTTTGCACAATGTCTGAAAAGTTGTTCACTCTCTTTAAATCATGAAATATCTCAAATCAGGTTGTTTTTAAACTCATCTGCGTTGCAAATGTATTAATCCTGTATTGACCGACCTGGTTTACTCGTGAAGAATGCCTGCAACTACAATCAAACAGCCACCATTTTGGTCTTCAGGTCATTTTATAACACATTTTATTAATTACTAAACTACACGGCTTAGCTCCAACATGTGTAGTGGTGATGACAATGAAGAGATTAACAGACAAAGCTCCTCTAATATAAATTAATATATCCTAAAAGGGCTATCACTATCAGTTGAACTTCAAAGGTTGATGTAGTAGGATTGACAACATAAAACAAACTACAATTGAAGAAAAAATGTTTATTTTCTTCCAAGACATGTTTAAAATATTTCAGAACAGTAATGTTTACAGAGTCAAGTATTTCTTCATGTTACTATCAAAAACAATATAAGTATATAAAATAGAAAGGTATCGCCAAAGGTACTGGCGTAACTTGTAGTTTAATTTTTCCATAATTTCACACTTTATTACGCTTGTTTTTCTTTTGCATATCAATATATGAGACACACGTTCTTCTCCAAATGTACATAATGTTGCTGCTTAGGTCTTAAAACATATGTTGTTAAAACACTGATACAATTCCAATGAAGTTGCATTTGATTCCATTGCTTTCTATATTGCATCCTGGAAGATATAGAAGAGTTAGTATAACATTATGAACCACAATCAATTCATCTACTCGGTTTCTTTTCTGTCTAACAGCAGTCTAGTTCAGTTTACAAAGGATAACACAAAACGTGAACCAGTTAGCAAAATCCAGGCACAAATCCTCACTTGCGATGCATTCCAAATGCATTTTGATGACAGATGTGAACTGCAGTCCTTCTGAAGTGGATCTACAAACAATATCAAAATAACAGGATACTAGATTCAGGTCTAAACAGGGACTTTAAGTTCCTGTTTGAGAAGCATTGAGCTGTTGAGTAGGAATTTCAGTTTACAAGATTTGTCCATTTTTATATACATACACTTATAAACCTCTAGCTCTTTTGTTCAGGACACATGTGTATCTATATACAAGTATGAAAGGAGAAAAATGTAAAAAATAGTAATCAAACTATCTTACAAAAAAAATAGCAATTTGTGCCATAACACGTGCTTCAATATACTGCAGATAGAAGCTTTGTGTTTTGTCAAGATCCTTCTTTTTTAATCTGTTCTTGGTAACGAGGTGGGTATTAAGCCCATGCTTCAGGAAGATGACGTACAGCCACATGTGACAGGATCATTGTTCAAAAACAAACTATTGTTTCACAATGATGTTGCAGGCAAAGGGCCCTCTGAATGTGAACCCCAGGTAGAACGTGATGTTTTCATTACTATGAGGCACTGATGGTACATGAAGAGGCTGGATACTGAACTTCTTTTTCCGAGGGCCTTCAAGGTACACCACTCCATCTTCAGTCCATCCAGAAACACATTTCAGCATCGCGGCGATCTCAGGCTTTTTCCATGCCTCACCCCGATACCACTTCATGCGTTTCTCAGAGACTGAGAACCCCTTTGTGACTTCCTCAACCTTTCTCTTGTGGACAAATTTATCCAGTCCGTTCCCACTGCCCAGAAAGAAATGGGTGTAAATCCTTCTTTTCCTCTGAGGGATGTCCTTCCTCTTGGTCCAATAGTCTTTTTCCAGTTGTTCAACAGCTGAGTGCACAATTTCATATTTGTTTTTTTTCTCATCATCTGTGTCATGATCCTCTGGCCAGAATAGCAAGGTAAGCAAAAACAGGGCACTTGGAAAACATTTCGTTTTATCAGTTGGGAACTGATGACAAAGTGCCTGCAGATCTTTCAGAGGAGCGACTTTTTGAATCTGCGGTGACAGACAGTTCAGAGTAAGGTGGACCATTATGTAATTGACAATATCCCTTTGACCAAATTTGGCCGTTTTTGGATTTCTGGGGTAGAGAGAAAGGATGGTCTCGAGACGACGCACTGCATCCTTCTGGTCTGTTAGCTTGGAGAGGATGGATGTTATGTTGCCCCCACCAAGATGATAGATGATCATGCGTTTTTGGAAAGGAGTCAGATTGGCTGGGATCGATTCCCCTTGAAGCGCAGTAGAATAAGTTTCACTGAAATATTTCCCATACACTGAAGATTTTTTTGCCAACCATTTCAGTGGATGGCTTATCTTCTCCTCAGGACTTTCAGGGGTCTCTTCTCCATCTGAACCAATGTCTGTCTGGAAGTAACTGAGGTCTACTGAAATCCATTCGAGGGCATCTTGCATTGTCTTGTTGAGTTTTTTCAAACGGCCATGAAATGGTTCCCAGGCGTCTTCAACTTCCTCAGGAATGTAGTCCGTTAACAGGTACTTCATACACTCTGAATGGCCATTGGCTCCGTTTGCAAACACTTGCGATGAAGAGATCAGTTTGAGCAGGCTGCATCCAACCTCAACTTCAGAGAAAAACCCTGAGCTGTTACTGTTTTCCATATCTGCGTCAGCTGCTTTCTCACATTCTTGAAAACATTCCTGGGCTTTCAGTGCAGTCTCCACAGCATCTGCTATATTCTGCGCTGTCTTTGGTACATTGTCGTTCTCAATGGCTTTGCACTTAGCTTGGAACCATTTCCTGTACACCTGTCCCTTTGTGTCCAGTATGTACGAGTTGTTGGGCAGCTGTTTTGCTGCTGTCTCTGCCCAGAATTTTGCCTCTTCAAACTTTTCATAAGTGTAATGAAGACGAGCAAGTTGTTGTGCAAAGAATGGATTTTTATTGAAACGCTGGAACGCTTCCTTGAGTAACTCAATTGCTTTATCTGGGCTTTTTTCCTTTCCACACACATGCTCAATCAGAGGAGAGAAAAAACTATCATATGTGTCCCCTTTGCTTATTCTGGATCGCCTTATGAAAAGTGCTCTCAGAAATGACAGATATTCCTCCCTTCCAAATCTGTGCTCAAAAAGCACGTCGTTGCTCAGCAATTTCATTGCCAAACTGCTTTGGGTCTGTTGGTTCCCCAAAAGTTGTCGAAGAATTTCCTCTGCAATGAGTGGGTGGATGATTCTGATTGATTCAATGTGCGTCTCGTCATCCCTAAGGTGCAAGAAGATTAGTTTAGCCTGGTCACCGAGTGATCTCTCAAACTCATGTTGGCGAAACCTTTCCAAGTGAATGGTTAAGGCAAGCAAAGCTTGACAATGAGACTGAGAGATGAAAGAGTTTTGAACATAAGTGTTCAGCAGTGCTACATAGAGAATGAGGCTAGTGACAATAGATTGGTGGTCAATGCCTTGGAGCAAATGTTCCACAAACTGTTGAACATATTTCTTATCGAATCCTTCACTCATCAAAACAAATGTCAGGATGAAATCCGCTTCATATCCTAACTGTGTAAGCTCTTTTCGTTTTCCAGCAAACTTTCTCTTCTCTTGATCAGACAGTTTGTGAGTGACAGACACATTCTGTAACGGAGACTCCTTGCATCTTTTCTCTGGATTATGGGATCGTCTGCAGCTCAACAAAATGAAACACAGAGTTCCATGCAGGATTCTTTTGGTGTTAGTGGCAACCTCCAGTTCGTTCCTGAGATCATCTAGGTATTCTTTGTCCAAGTCTTCAATGAGGAGCACCACAGGAAGACACGTCTGTTGATCTTTTTCTTCATATTCTCTCAGTTCAACTGCATGTTGAGCAACAACAGCAGCTGAGTATGAAGGCTTCACAACTGCACACCGTAGACCTTTCCTGTTGTTCCACAGCACTTGTCTTGCAACAGTGCTTCCACCACTTCCTGGATGATGGAAGATGTTTATGCTGTTTACAGGAGGCTGATCTGCATTCCACTTCAAAGCGTCAACACAATTGGAAACTTCCTGATAAGCATCTCTTTCAATTACCTCTCCAACATACTTGTGCTCAGCAAGCCAGAAATTCAACCAGTTTATTCTACCACCATGGTAGAACTGCTGGTCAATGTTTGCTTTCTCCTCATCAATGAAGTCTTTGGTTGTTTCATCACAATGATCGACCGTCAGAATTTCCAGAGAAGACATATTTTCCTCTTCGTGTGTTTCAAGAAGACAAGTCCCCCTCACAAAGACTGGCAAGTGTTTTCTGGCGCATGCTTTTACAGATTGTACTTGCTGTAGAGTTGCATTAATGTGACTCATTTTCATCCCAACAACGCTGGAATTGTTCACACTTTCTGTTCCACATGACCCCTCTGCAAAGCTTTGCCACTTTTGGAAGTTTTTCTGTGATTCACAGATGCAGATGATGTCTTCATGGCCTTCCATGTCTGTGAAAAACTCATTAAAGGTGTGCAAGAGTGGTTTCTCAACTGGTGATGTGAGAAGAAAAACAACCTGGAATGTCCCTTTTGGCAAGATTTGCTTACAGATCAAAGACACAGATTCCCGCAGGACAGTCATTTTTGTCTTGATCCAAGTCATTTCATCACATTCAGGGTCAATTCCTTTGAAGTCAGTACGGCCATTACAAAAGATCCAACTAGTTTGCTCAAACAGATGCAAGTGGCTTGTGAATTCTTTGATGCTCATGTCATCAGATTTCTTATAGCTCTGCAGAGAATGCATATTTGCAGCGTGATGCTTAAGGTACTTACTGCAAAGACCTGATATCTTTGAGTCTGGGTCAAAGTCAAACACACAGAACACGGTCATGTTAAGCAGCCATTCAATGTTGCAAAGGTCATCAGGGTTGAATTTGTTTGTGATGAGTATGAACCATTTCTCCTTTTCGATAAATTTCTTCCCACAAGTCATTAGCATTTTCAGTTTCCTTCCAAGGTCTTGGCAGAAGTCTGGGGCACTGAGGAACTGATTTTTCTCTGCTTCTTCTCTTTGGGCATCGCGATCTTTGACACGCTCGTAAAAATCACTTATGTCTTTGTCGATCACCGGTTCCGTCTTTGAACCCACCCTCCGCAGAATCGTTTCTTTCTCAAATTCTACTTGGTTAGATGACTCTTTGAAGTTTGGCAGACGAACTTTATACACCTTGTTCTTAACAATACTTATTGAAGGCACAATGTCAACCTCTATCACATAGCTCTTTTCTGTACTTTCTAGATCCACAACCTCAATGAACCTTGGTGGCCGCACACACCCGCGTACATGCTCCCTGCCAGAAGAGAAACTCCTTTCAATGTAGTCCAAAGCATCTACATAAATGTCTTTCTCTTGAACAGGGATACCAATTATCTCACCATGCACATATCCTGCATCATCCTTGCTGTCCATCACACCAAAGTGTATTGTGCCATTTGATCTGATATTCATACAGCCAGTTGCAAATTTAAGGACCTCTTTGGCAAACTTAGCTTGGAGTCTTGTGCGATCCAACGCAGCAGCTAGAGCTAGAGACTTAAATTCATGGCATGGAGATATCAGATTAAAAGCACCTGATTCAGGTTGCAGGACTCTGTGCTTTACATACAAGAAATCAATCCCTTCTTGATCAAATGGCCGTGGTCTGCAGTCTTCTTTTGAAGTAACCTGAGCTGTTTGTCTGTCTTTTACGACAGCTTGATCTTTCTCAGGAATCTGTGCAGGAGAACTTTCACTTGTTGTGGGAAGACATTGAACAGATTTTTGATCATTGTTTTTCTGTTCCAACTCGTTTTTTTTGCCACTGGTGGTCTTTTTCTTCTCTTGAGACTTTTTCTTGGAGTTGATGAGCTCATCTCTCTTTTGAATAATCAAAAGAGCAGGCCCTGATTTCATGCCAATCTTTGTCTTCAAAAAGTCCTCATTCAGTGCAAGAAGGATTTGTCCATCTACCTCTTCCTCATAGAGCTTTTCTATGTACTGCTTCTTCACCCCAATTAATCTTAGCCAGTCGCTTACTTGAGATTCAGTCAAATCCTTGGGTGACTGCTCCAGTTCATCAGCTGTATAGTGAGAAAAGAGAGAAAAATATGTTTGATTATGAATGAGAGAATCAGAGAAGCACTTTATTTCTCTGCCACACTTCAGGCGTATGCAATTTGCTTATTTAGAGAAGTTTGTTGAATAATATTTTTCATTTTGTCAACAAATCCGATGATGGGTCGAAAACCAAGAATGTGTTAGTCCATATCTCAATGCTTTGCAACTTCCTTTCACTTCCCAATCAATTGCTATCTAAGACTTTAATCCAGTATTTTTTGGGGGCAGCAGAACAAACTGCAAACAAAATGTAGCTTTTCGACTTGAACCTCTGGCAATTGCGTGGGCATATTGACCATTGATCATATCTCACTACTTAATCAATCTGCTTTCCAGCAGAGGGTGATTCATTACTTACTCAACTATGAGTCACACTCTGAGAATGAAGGTCCAGTTCAGGAAAAGATTTGGAATCCAACCTTCTTTTCTCACAAGCCCCATTGCCGCTAACTTTTATCCAATCCATGAAATTTCTAACATACCAGGACTGGTACAGAAGACGCCTATAATGCATTAAATACCGGCCTGATCAGACTGCTTTGTCTCATTTCTTTAATTGTCTGGGAGGTTTAACCTGCCAAAGGCCCACTTCGTTAATTATTCACAGATTAGACACCAAATATCCTACTTACTCAAGGCACCTGGTGCTATTTTAATTGGTCTTGGTGCTTGCTTTCAATCCATCCACCAAAAGATCAGTATGCACTCTCTGAGATTTAAAATCGGAGCTGAAATCACTTTCTCAGATTCTAAACTGTGCAATTGAACCTAACTGCAGCCCTATTTGGAGTTGCCGATGAGGATCTGAAATCAACTAAACGTAATCATCTGTGTTTTGCCACTCTTCCAGCTAGATGCGCAGTATAACTGAGATGGAAGGAAGCTGCCCCACCCCAAACATTCTCAATGAGGGACCGCTCCATGATATGTAAACATGTGGATTGCACTCAAACCCAGTCTTGCGAACATCAAAGCTTGCGCGGGGTAATATACATGTTGTTTTGTTCATCTACACTTATTCCCAAATGCAGGACAGGAACATTGAGCGGGGGGGGGCCATTGTCCCATTGGATCCCTTCCTTATTTGCTTAATGTGTTGTGGAATTACCAATGTGTTTGGGAACTGACAAAAAAGGTAATGCGTAAAATGTATTATGCAACCAACATAAAACGTTAGTCTGGAGCCCTGTGCTATGAAAGATTTTTTTGCCAAAAACAGGTGTCAGGTGGGAATAAGTTCAATAAAAATGAGGAATTAAATTGAACCAAAACAGTAACTTTGTGTTCTGTAGAATCAAAACCATGTGCTGAAAGACTCTAAAATGCCCCATATGGTTGAGGGGAACTCTTATTACAGATAATCATTTGACTCATTGTTAATATGAAAATACATATTAATGTCATAATGTAAATAATATATACATAACAGTAAATGGTTAGAAGGTATTAACACTTTAAAAGCAAAGAGGGAAAAAATATATACATTTCACTACAAACAGATCAAAATACTATAGACCTTTGTACTGAAAATAGGAAGGACATCTCATAAAAAAGGACTCGTCTCTTCACTCACCCATGATTTTCTTTCTCCTTACTTCGTCACATTATCAACTTTGGCTTCTCCCATTATCACCTTCCATCTGCAAGAGAAAACATTTACAGTTACTTTTAACCCATTATCATCTTGACTTGTGTGGATGAAATCTGGTGATCAAAAATTGCTTCAGTTTAGAATCTTGTTTCCGCTACAGAGAAATGCAAAATGTAGATAAATATATTTTTCAGCTCTTTTTTTGAGGGTATTCGCTTGCGCACGTTTTGTCGTGAACAGCTCTATTTTCCCACGATTTATGTTAAAAACCGTGTAATAGCAGTCAAAAGTGCTGTTTTTTCTCATGGTAATGAGCCCCCCCTATTGTTTTACATAACCAGTAAGCCCAAAGTTTCTGTAACCTCGGTCAAGAGTAAAGCCAGACCTAAGCAATGCAAGTGCTGCAACTGTCTGCCATTTGGTACATCCCAAGTCTCTTAATTGTCATTTCCTCGCTCCTCGAGCGAGGAGGGATCTCTGAGGAGCCATGAGCGAGGACGCATGAGAACAGCCTTCCAGGAAGTGTTTTAACGGACGACACGCCCCCTCATTGTTCATAAGTTATGTGATTGGACGCTGCAGCTGATCAGACTGATCTGATTTTTCTAGATATCACTGGAGTTTCATACCAGAGTGAAGACAGATCAGAGATTAAACTCAAGTTTTATATTTTATTAGTTTTCTGATTCACCATCTGGTTTAAATAAATGTTAATTGTAGTCTGAACAACAAAGGACCACAAACAACTTTCTTAATTTATTAGAAAGATTTGTCTTTTCATGATCTGATATTTCCCTCAATAACTTTTATTATGGATACAATTAAAGACTGAGAGAGCTGGAGAGACAAAACACTTTTTACATCATTTATCATCATTTCATTCAGTCACGTGAGGCTGATCATTCCTGAATGTCAGAATTTCAAAACATACACATGCAAGTAATTAATAAATAGGACGAATGCATTCCGCCGGTGGAACTCGGTCCTGCGCTTATAAACAGGACACAGAACACAGTATAAATACCACAGACTATGTATAAATACCACAGAACACAGTATAAATACTCAATGCAGTTTGTTAGACAGGTAACAGGCTACAGAGAGAAAACACCTCTACTCTGACAGTGATGATTACTGTGTGTCTTTATTAGTTATTAGTATTATTAGTTACTATTATTAAGTACAGTGATCATGTGAACAGACAAACTTATCAAAAGTCTCTCCAGCTGTTTAAGCCGACTGACAGCTGATCACAGCTGATCAGTGGCTGCCGTCATCAGAAACAGACGTCGCTTCACGTGACTCTACTGAGGAAAGGACATCTCATATCTCTTAAAACATATTTCCTCGTTTCCTCTCTCCTTGCATGGTTTCCTTGCGTCTCTCCATGCATCCCTGGTGGGAGGGACTAAGACGCAAGGAAAAGACGCAAGTGAAGGAAACGGGGATGCAAAAGAGAATTGGGATGTACCCATTGTTAGGATGTGATCTGTGATGTCTTTGTGAATATTAGAGTATTAGTAATTTGCTTGAATATAGAATCACATTGCCGGCCTTCATTTT
This sequence comes from Anarrhichthys ocellatus, assembly GCF_004355925.1. NCBI lineage: Eukaryota > Metazoa > Chordata > Actinopteri > Perciformes > Anarhichadidae > Anarrhichthys > Anarrhichthys ocellatus. Next base: position 3,652 of record NW_022281059.1, on the reverse strand, counting down.
CTTTTAAAATTACCTTTTTTAATCATTGTAGTGTAAATATAACTAATGGGTTCTGTCACTGCAAGACGTGGGCATATATATATACTGTATATATAGGAAAGGTAACCTTAAATTACTTCTGTTGTGATCTGACGCTATATATAGAAAATTAAATTAAACAAAATTAACTTTACCTTCAAGGGGGACGGAGGGGGGGCGTTGGGGGAGAGCAGGCACCCCCCCTAATATAATGGTAGGGGCAGAGATGGGCAGTATTTCTATTACTTGTATTTGAAATACGTATTTCAATTACTTTTGAGTATTTTGTAATTTGTATTTGATAGGGCCGATAAAAAAATCGAACGTAATTTGTAACAAAATACTTTAGAGTGGAGTAATTTTGTATTTAAAATACTCAATATACTTTCTCCACGACTCAAAAAACAGTTCAGGAGTTCAGTCTTCAGATCTTCAAGTTCAACAGATTGTCTGTCAAGGTAAATATTTTATCTGAGTGTGACAGATGTCAACTAGCTTGATGTATAATTGATGTCTGGGTCTGGCTACATAGCCTATTGTACATACATGGTGATGGTTATAATATCAAGCTAGCGATCGATGCTAACATGCTAATAACGCTAGCATGCTGTCAGGCAGAGATGGGCAAAAATACATCAAAATGTACTTTGATACAAAATACCCCTCAAATAAATGTATTAAAATAAAATACTGGTGCCAGAAAATGTAACAAAATACAATACATGTATTTTGTATTTAAAATATAGGAAATACTTTTTTCTGGATTTTCCGTTTTCTCACAATTTGGTATAGCAGAGCATTCAGGTTTGGGCTATATAATGTACACAAAGCTCTGGTGAAGCCCACAAAGAGGAAGAACAGTCACAGAATGGCAGTGTAACTAAGCAAAGCTATTAAAAGACAACAACTTGATTGATTATGTATATATATTTTACTTTTTATAACTTGTAATACAGTGCAAGCTCCCAATCTCCCTCTTCATAGCTAGCTACTCGACTGATAAGTTAACTTGCTAAACACTGACTATGCACTAGCCTAGACACAGAGATGGGCACTATTTCTATTTCTTGTATTTGAAATACGTATTTCAATTACTTTTGAGTATTTTGTCATTTGTATTTGATAGGGCCAATAAAAAATCGAACATAATTTGTAACAAAATACTTTAGAGTGGAGTAATTCTGTATTTAAAATACTCAAACTACTTTCTCCACAAATCAAAAAACAGTTCACGAGTTCAGTCTTCAGATCTTCAAGTTCAACGGATTGTCTGTTAAGTTAAATATTTTATCTGAGTGTGACACACTTTGAGGGGTATTTTCTATCAAAATACATTTTGATGTATTTTTTCCCATCTCTGGGTAAGGAAAACAATGGATCCTTCATTACAGTGCAGCAGTGGTCCAGTGTGTTTTTGTCCCTCGCAGTACACTAAATATAATAGGGCTGGACATCAGGCCTTTATTGTGTTAATGTTAATGCAGGCATAATTGTCTGCAGAAATATGCTGCTAGTATTCCGTAAAGACCATAAAAACCACAATAAACAGGAAAAGTGCATTAGAGAAAAAGACCAAATTCCACATTCCACATATTTTGTTACCGCTTCCCCCCCAAAGGACCCGTCTAAACGCCCACTGGGTACATCGTTTTTTTAGCCACAGAAAACCACGAGCAACATGTCGGGAGGAGGCTATTGCTTTTCGTACGTCAGCATTATGAGCATGTATGGATGTTATCTAATATGCCTTATATCCATGACTATGCAAAAAATAAATAAATAAAAAATTTAACACGAGCAACCAAATAAATAAAGAGAAAGTCGATCTTACCTTTGATAGATACCGACAGAAATCAGCCGTCGACCGTTTTCTCTTCTGGATTTTGTTTTTCCACAGGTTGTTACAGACTTGAAGTCTAACGCGGGTCTGCTGTAACTTCACTCGATCTCGCTCTTTTTCCACTGGGCGGCACCCACTGCGTCTGCGCAGAATAACGGGTTTCGTTTCCCTGTAAAACACATCAACACCCCACCCCGACTCTCCTCCGCTGGATACTTTACTGTCAGTCAAGATGAAACTGAGCCGGGCACAACCGAACATGTCTATAATATCATCAAACACCTTTTACCTTGCATTAGTATTTATGTGCGGTCAAATCAAACTTATTCAAATAGTCTTGTGTAAACGTAGCAGTACAACCTTAATGTTAACAATACTTTATTTTAAAAGTCCTGCACTCAAAAGGAGAAGCGACGAATGTAATTCTGCTCTTCTGCAATAGATTAGTAGAATACTTGGGACAACCATAACGCTATTGAAGTGAGGAAATATAAGAAGAGGAACTCGTTTTTAAAATAACTACAAGCTATTTCAGTTCTGGTTTAAGCTCTGGCAGTATTTATTTGATAGAACAACTCTGGCCACAACAGATAAATGGGATTGTGAAGGCGGAATGAAGTTACGAAAAAGTGTAGAATAATGGCAGGTATAAATGTGTCCAATATTTCAAAATTTGTAAAACAGCATTTAAATTTAAGATGAATTAAGTTCCACAGAAAGCCAGGGGACAGGGCCTGGAGAGGGTGACGGCTGTATTTACAGTCAATGTCCAAATAGGGAGTACAAAGGATCACCTGAGCTGCACCTTTTATCATCACATGATATAACTTTGTTGAGTCACATACCTGCATTTCCCTCTCCATTGTTAATGCGGGGGTGTGATGTGGGTGTACCAGACAAAATATTTCACCTGGATTGAATACAGTATAAACCAGCCTCGACGGTTATGTCCTTGGGCGTTAAAAGTTTTAATTTAAAAGGAAGAATTGTTCTATCCTGTTTCCAGTCTTTGAGATGTATAGATACAGATCTCCGTGTGTGAGATGTACTCAGTCCTCAGTCCAGCCCTGTGATACTGTGTTGCTCCTTTTTGGCTTCATTTGCTTATAGTAAAATGTCTGCTGTTGCTTGGAAATGCTACAAAACTGAGAGAGAAGTGACACCGTAGGCTACGCTAAACAATGTTACCTGTAGCGATAGCTTACCCAGACAATTCAGTGCAGTGGCGCACCTGTGAGGCACCGAATGTTAAATATACAGTATGTTAATATTCCCCAATAACCATCTTGAGATACATAAAGATCAAACAAGCAAAATCTTAGTATTAAAAGAAAAATAGAATTTAATGTGCAAGTAATTAACTTCACTTTGACACCCTTGAAAAGTTATGTTTGCTAGTTCTGCAGCCTGACTTCTAAAACTCATATTTGATTGATTTGACTACATAATCACATGAGAATAAAATGACCGACTGTCTTCAGAAGCCGCCCTGAACACCCTTTGGAACAGTCCACTCTTACGGAGTCGGCACAATAGTCTTGATTGACAAAAGAGAAGCAGTTTAGCAGCATTAACTGGAATCAAGAACATTTAGCACAGTCGATTTTAAACATCTGTACCAATGCAGCACAGCGATATAAAAAATAATAAGAAAAAAGGCACATTGGCCACATTAAATGATGCATCATCAATGATCCAATTTCTGAATCAGTCTATACAAAAATATACATACAGTATCTGTGCAGTGAACAGTTCACTCAGATATACAACATTGCACTATAAAACCACCCAAAA
>NW_022281058.1:0-13782 GCF_004355925.1 Anarrhichthys ocellatus | reverse complement strand
GAGTCCAAGTCATGTCTGACTAAAGAGTCCAGGTCATGTCTGACCAACAGTACAAAACCTAAAGATACAAACAAAAACAAACAGCAAATAATCAGTTTTTTTTAAAAATATATAATTATGTAGTATTATGTAGTATTAAGGGACTACAACTGCATGTCTCCTTTGTACCTTTGTTGTACAATGACAGTTAATTGACGATGAACTAAATTGTTGTTGGATTGTTCTGTGGATGAAGTTACTGATTGTATATTGGTATGCTTATGTGAAGTACTGTGATTAGATTCAACATAAGATGTACAACAGACCAAAGACAGTCAGCTCATGGTGAACATGTGAATGCAAATATGCTCGCTTGTGCGAGGGAGTCCTGTGACAGACAGAAATCTGTTGGCGTTTCCTTGCCTTTTGCCACAGTGGACATGGAATCTGTACCATTGCTGTCTTCATCTATCTGTTGAGATATATAGCAGTAAGGTTTGATAATGACTCTCTCCATTTACAATGTGTCTGTTCAGGATAGAGCCTTAATTTATGCATGATTGCATGATTTGAATCTAAAGCTTTTTTGTCTCTTCATTGCGGTAGCAGCACTGCTGGAGAACAGCAGTGAGTTGCAAAATAATGATACCAAAAGACGAGTGAAGAGTGTTCTCAGTTTTCTCATATGCGGCATCCGCAAGCAGTTGGCACGAATCAAAGTTGAACACTTTGAGGAGATGAACGAGGTTTTGTCTTTTGACTCGTACTGCCAGGGGACAAAATACATGCAGTGTCAACCCCAAGGCAGCGTGCAAAATGCTTGACTCTCATTGAAAACACCCAGCTGCTAAAACGCGCTCTGAAAAACAGAAATATCTGAAAAGAAACGTATCCTAATGCATTTCCTGCTGTATCAAACTCACACTAAACCGTAACTCCAGAACCTTTGACTTCTGTGTACTGTTACACCCCTTATCACAGGACAAGACCAGACACAGATGTATGTCTCTCTATAACATCTGTATTTATCCCTGTTTATCTGATTATGTGACTGCATTCAACCTGAGCCACATTGATCGTGAAACTAGCAACAACTTGAGTTCTTTTCCAAACATAAAATATAAATTAATATAACTAAGAATGTCTATAAAGGACTTTTTGATCATTTGTTATTTTGAGCGATCATGGTCTAGCTGCTGGTTTTGTCAGATGTGCATGACACAAAGTGCATTTCTTTAATCTTTCAAACAGAAATGCTGCCTCAGATTTGAACCCTCCTCACAAACATGTGTTGAATGCATATTAACAGTACTCAGAATGTATTTCATGATCCCTTTCATTTGGCTGGTGGTGCCCTGCTGCTATCACGCTTTGTGGCTTTTGTGAAAGAGTTGGCTTTTCCATGTGAAGAGTGGTTATGGGGTAAATAGTTGTTTATTCATCGTCATGGAGTAGATTTGGCTGTTGACATGAATTAATGGAGTAAATATGAATCTCTCCCTGCACTCTAAAAGCTCTTCTACTGATTAGTGAGAGAGTGGGGGAGAGATACTGTTGGGGGGGGGATTTGTTTATCCAACACTTCTCCCTCAAATCTGATTAGCTCAATGTCACATTGAAGAGTTGGACCTCTCATGTCGCTGATGTGTGTGTGTGTCCTCCATGCTAGCATTTCGCCTGTGTAAGTTTTAATTTGATCACTATAAAAAGGTGCGTTATCTCTCTCACTCTTGTGTCTTTCTCTCTCTGTCAGCCACAACCTGCCGTCGCTCTCGTTGGTCTAAACAGCATCACACTAATCCTGGTGGGCGTTTTACTCTGCTGTGGTGACACACAAGCTCCATCTACTCAGATGTATTTAACCTTGGCATAGACAAGTGCTCTCACATTCAGGCATCATAGAAATTCATGAAAAAATTAAATATTCATCCACATTTATTAGTGAACTTACAAAGAGGAAACGACACAGACCACTGTTGAATGCAGGGCTCCTTTACTCATTTTGGTATTCCCATTTCCCCGTCTTCCACACGTTTTCTTTTTAACGTTTCTTTTTTTCATCAGAAATGATTGTTTAAGGGTTAAAACAAATGAGACAGTGTGGAAAAATGATTCTTCATCACAGGAAATGGGATGTTTTCTTCAGGAAAATACTTTTTTACAAACACCGGTCATGTTATATTGAGTTTGCCTTGAACAAGCAAATTCCTCAAGAATTCATGGAGGGTCATGTATGGATGCACTATAAACATTCTTATGATGTGTTGTAATCTGCTTATGGCCCCGTATAATTATAGGTAAAAGCGCACATAATTATTCATAATTCTTTATAACGATAATCATAACACATCATAAAGCATTTTAAAATGTGTTATAAGCAGTGTGAGAAATACTTGGTGGTAATCGGGGGGTTATGTGCTTATAAGAGTGCTTATAACTAATGGTACCGTACAATAAGCAAATTATGATTGTTTTAGACATATGGACATCATAAAAAGTGTTAAGATTTATTTTTCTGGCAAAGTAATTTATTGTTTCAAATGTTTCAATAATATACTTCACCTGCAATCTGCACAATATCCAGTGAGCAGTGCCTTCTTTGTTCACCAGCTCTTGCTAATAGTGTAAGAACAGTTCAATGAACCCACAACTCCCCCTATTGATCCTGTTTGTACTTACTGTCATTGTTAGTGTTGAGTATCAAGAAACAATTGTGTGAATATGATGAGATGAGATTCTTTTCTCCTGCCTTTCAAGTTTCACTAAAAGTAGTACAATCTGCATCACTGTTCATGCCAATTTTGAGAAATGTCATACAATGAGGTAATGAATAGTTCAACGCGTCATTCATTATGTTGACATTCAAATATAAATCAAATGCTGCACTGTTTTCGTCTTTTTCTTATGGCATGTCTATTATTTCTGTTTAAACCTTCTATTTCTGCAAAGTGACTATTGCTATTATACTAATTAGTAGGGGGGGGGCCAAGATTCTTCTAAGATTATGAATTTATTTTGAAAAAGATGTTTTCATACAAAATAAACTAGATGATAAACTAGATTGATATGCATTATAATAATTGTTGGTTTATTGGTACTTAGCTTTCTAAAAACAGTATTTTTCACTGCAAAACCCGCTGCGGCACACAGAGAGGCACACCTGTGTTAACGCGGCGGTCAATGACAAGGTGCCTGTCGGAGATGTTATGGCACTGAAAATACTTAAGTTGATTTTATCATTATTAGTATTATTTATATGTATGTATTTGTTTAATCTAGCCCTGGTGATGATACCACATTTGTCTATTGGCAAACCTCTGCTAATAACCCCCAATAGAAAGGGAGCAAAAAAACAACAAAGATGAATATATTGATCAGGAATATATAAAAGAACTTCGTATCAGTTGTGGTTCAAGGAGAACCTCCATCATGTGTCAGAGGTGTACCACACTGACTAGACCAGATCTCAGTTCTATTGATTACAACATACAGTGTGTTTTCTTAAAGGTCTGGTCCGCCTTAGCTTTCAGAATAGAAAGTGAAATGTTGCTGTTTGAATGCATGAAAGCAACAATTTGTCATTGAAAGCACACAGACAAGCATACAGGAAGGTGAGGGCTGATGGTCAGTTATTATTTCTGATTTTATACATGTCCTTGTCTTTCTGTCCTTAGTTTTGCAAGCACAGAAGGGAATGACACAAGTTGGCAGTGGACCAGTGCCATTCGACTGCTAGACCCTTCAACAAGTTGGTAGGTGGCCCTCGAGGCCTCTCACTGTCTCTCCATCTGTGTCTCTTGTGTTTCTCACTGGATCACTGCTTGGCATTTTCTATCTGCCTCTCAGTTATTCCCTATACAATATATTCTGCTCCCTATCCTGTTCATTCTTGTTGAAATTGTTTTTGGCTCCTCTCTCTAAATCTCCCGTTAAAGAGTGAGAAGATTAGCACCAATTTGCCTTGATTAGGCTATTCTTCTTGCACTTGGAGAGGACAAAAACCCGCTCTGCAATTTGAACATGTGCAGGGAACAAGTGATTGCGATCAATAAAAAATGAGATGGGTGAAAAAAAAGAAAAAATGAAGGAATGAATTGCCAATTTCTCTTCTTGTCAAGTGTTTTTGGAAGGCAGCTCTTGAGGAAAAGCTGTTTCCGCTGAAGGACTCTGACAGCAGTGTGTGTGTGTGTGTGTGTCTGAGAGGATGGGGGGGGGGGGGGGGGGGGTATCTGCATTCAACAGAGCCTGATTAGCAGACTTTTTTTTTTAATTCGCCAGAGTAAATGTGGGATTACAAAGTTGTTGTTCTTTTACAATAAATGATGCTGTATGTGACTATGTTGTTAACCTACGATTTTAGCAGAAATCTTTTCAAAATGCTGGATGCCAAATGCTCTAGTCCCTTTGACAATACTAAGAATGTGATAGGATTCCTATTCATTCTGACAGATTTATATGGTGGGCATCACTGACTATAAACTCTTTGAGATGAAGATACTGCTGTCAGAGTGACATAACTCAACAGCACATTATTTCATGCTGTGGGGCTGCAGGGAAACAAATCTATTATTATGAACATAGTATCAGGAGGCCAACTGAGCCAGTCAGAGGGACACAGATTGTTTTTTGTCATGTACAAGGATAATATCTAATCTCCATATACGTAAATCCTGTTTCCATTTGGGCATTTTGGACTTGAGGTGAGGTGAACTTGGGGCTCAACACAAGCCAGCTACAGGATATCCTACTTAAACGTGTGCACATTAAAGTTATCACTGCACAAAGTCTCCACTAAACACCCATTGGAAGAAAGAGACCACTCAATAAGTTGACTAACTTTGGATTTCCCCGCTACAGTTTGCCAGCTGTTGGCTTTCTCAACACACACCTTTACCTTGCTTGTCACGGCTGTGTTTGAATACCATTGAGCTAAAACACATTGAAGTCTTTTTTTTTTTTGTGATACAATTTTTATTGATTTTCAAGATATGCATTAAAAATCAACCATACATTACAATGAATACATAGATGCATATATACATATATATATACATACATACATATTTACACACATGCACACATTCATATATACGTATATACCTACAAACATTTATAAATATATATATATACATATACATATACACATATACACATAAATAAATACAAATAATATTAATAATAAAATATAGATATATAGATATATATATATATATACGTATATATATAAATAAATTAGAAAAATACAGAGTAATATACACACATACATGCCCTTTTTCCTTTAGCTCCATGCATTCTAGCTACTGAGAGTTCCATGTTTACAACATCAAGAGAACGAGCTAACCATTGGGATTTTGTGAGAGTAAGTGAAGGACTCCTTCGCAATGCCAGCATTTTTTTTACGGCTGTTAGGCCGGTTAGTAAGGTGCGTTTTTGTTGCTGTGATCATTTTAGCAGGGACATGTCATTTAGGAGCAATACAGTTGGGATGCATGGAACTACATCATTCAGAACATTTGTCAAAAAGGAGCATACCATTTTCCAAAAGAGAGTTACGTCTTTACAAGACCAAAACATATGCATAAAAGAACCAGCAAGTCACACACACACACAGATACTCACAGCTCAAGTAAAAGCTTAGACAGCACAAGCAGTTAAATATAGAGTCCGAAAACAAGAGGAAAAGAGGTGCAGAAAGACAGTTTAATTAATGTCCAGTTAACTTTCAACATCAAGGGGTAGCTACTTAGAGAGTGTAGCATTTAACACTGATCCATTCAAACTCTATGTCCACCTGTACTAATGACTTAATAAGACTCTTTTATCAGACTGTCACACAGAACAATATGCATATTCATTTAGATGGTGTTGATATGTAACTTTTCATGAGTATATCATGCCTCATTGCACAGCAGACAGTTTATCTTGACAAGCAGCGTGTGTTTGAATCACTTGAGCTCGTTAAGCTGTGACCTCTCTCACTGCAACACTGCACATCATTCATGACAAAGGACAACAATGGTGTTTTACACTCAACAACATGTATCCAACATGCATACACAAATACACACAAGTTCATATACGGATGCATTTAAAGGCTGTGAACTCTCTCTTACATACGGATTAGAACTTACTGTAATTGTTCACTTTATGGTGGTCCTGTATTTGCTTTGAGTATATGTTCTGCTCAACAACAACATATTTAAATTAAAAAGCAGTCCATAAGGTCTTTACTGTGATTACTCTTTCTTTTCTCTACTAAAAATCTGTCTTCCCTTTTGATTGTATGAAGCCTTTTGTGATGGCTGTAGACATGGTGGTACAGTGGGTAGGCCATGTATAGTGAGGTTGGTTTGATTCCCGGGTCTTCACACAGCTCATAGTTCCCTTTAGCAGGACAAGTAAGATAAGATAATCCTTTATTAGTCCTGCAGTGGGGAAATTCACAGGATCACAGCAGCAAAGTGGACAGTGCAAACAAGATACAGAGTAAAAAAAACAAGAGCAACAAGTAATATAAATAAGTACATAAGTAATAAACAGTAAGAATATCAACTAAGTAAAAAGTACAAAATCCACAGTAACTAAGTATAACTAAATACTAAATATTATATATACAGAGACACTGAATTTTATTGCACAGTGTGTTCCTATTGCACATATTTTTAGTGTTGTTAGTGTTGTGTGGTCTACTGGGAGCACAGCTGGTTGTGCAGCCTGACAGCAGCAGGAAGGAAGGACCTGCGGTACCTCTCCTTCACATACCGGGGGTGAATCAGCCGGTGGCTGAAGGAGCTGCACAGAGCTGCCAGGGCATCCTGCATGCGGTGGGAGGTGTTGTTCATCAGGGATGATAGCTTAGCCATCATCCTCCTGTCTGCCACCACCTCCACCGTATCTAGTGGACACCCCAGCACACTGCTGGCCTTCTTGATAAGTTTGTTCAGTCTCTTCCCATCGGCTGTCGAGATGCTGCTGCCCCAGCAGACCACTCCATAGAAGATGGCTTATGCCACCACAGAGTCAAAGAAGGTCATCAGGAGTGCTCCCTGCACTCCAAAAGACCTGAGTCTCCTCAGCTGATAGAGTCTGCTCTGACCCTTTTTGTAAAGTACATATGTGTGATCAGTCCAGTCCAGTTTATTGTTCAAGTGAACACCCAGGTACTTATAAGATCTCACAATCTCAATGTCCATTCCCTGAATGTTCACTGGTACCGGAGGAGAGTGAAGTCCACCACCAGCTCTTTGGTTTTACCAGAGTTGATCTGGAGGCGGTTCTGCTGGCACCATCCTTTAAAGTCCTGGTTCAGTTCTCTGTATTCCCTGTCATCACCGGCAGAAATGAGGCAGACGATTGCAGAGTCGTCAGAGAACTTTTGCAGGTGGCAGTTGGCAGAGTCGTGTTTGAAGTCTGAGGTGTAGATGGTAAAGAGGAATGGAGCTAGAACGGTTCCTTGTGGGGCCCCGTGCTGCAGGACAAACCCCAATTGTTCCAAATGTGTGAATATGAGGAATCAGAATCAGAAGTGCTTATTGCCAAGGATGTTACACATACAAGGAATTTGGCTAGGTGAATGATGCATAACAATAAACAATAAACACAGTGCAATAATATGAGACATAATTTACAAAAAAATATGTTAAAACAAACAAACAATTAACAGTAGAGCGCAAGTGTATTTTAAAAGAAAAAAGATGTGCAAGGGTGTGTAACAGTAACATCTCCATTGCTCTATATTGTTCTCCTTTAGGCATCCCAGAACACACATATTCCATTTATTGACCCCTGCATTGTTCAGAAAGCAATTAGAAACATTTGAAATCAAGTAGCGGATTATTTATTGAAACAGTTGAAGTGCCACAGAATAATTTGTAAATGTTGACAAAATTTACAACTCAAATCCTCGACAACATCTGATCAGTTTATAAGCACTGTGTGTGTTACAGAAGGAGCATATCTTGTTGGACCTGCTGTCTGTGTTGTTGGAGTGAAACTGAACAAAAATGTTACATCACGACTTATCTTGTCTGTCTTGACTTGAGATTTTTTTGCAAGAAACGACTGACTGCCAAAAACCCCTAAGCACTTGATATCAGATGAAAGTTTGACGAAAACTAAACATTCTTGGAAAGGCAGCAAGCAGGGCTTAAAAAGCTGCAGGTCTGTGCTGGGCACAAACACACCGACACGGGAACTATTTAGAGGCAAATAATAAGAATAACGAGAAGGGCACCCAATGATACATTCACATTTCCCTCGTTGGGAAGGCGTGCTACGGACTTTAAAGTTACTAAGAACAAAATATGTTGTATTTTATTTTTTTAATATGATGTTTAGCTGTTTTGTGTTGTTGTCCTGACTTGAGGGGGCATTCACATGAGTTTTCCCAGTCAGGTACACAATGTGTCGACAGACAAACGGACTCTTAAAGTTCCCAGCCTCTTCCGTCTTTGGCAGAAAACCACATCTGCTGTCTAGCCTGAACTTCAGTAGTTTATGGTTACATAACCATGTACAGTAAGCCCTGGGTAATGACTGATGTGACCTCACAGCTAGGCAATAACCATGCAACATCTTGAAAAGACCACTGACAGGAGGAAATAGATCCACTGGGGGCTATGTTAGCAGGAGCAGCCCATGGCAGCAGTATTCTGGATCAGCTGGACCGGTCCTCAGGATTGAATACACAACAGATAGCTTTTGGGCAAATTCATCTCCAATGTCCCTTTCTGACAATAGGTGGATAAATCTGGTTCAGGTCAGCACTAAATATCTAAACATGTGAATGTTTTACGGATCAAATCTGATACTCACTTTTTAGACACGTTAAATATTTGTAGTTGTAAATCTTTGCATAAACTGCAATGCACCTAGTTGAGCAAAACCAAAAAAGCCAATGCTGTTTCCCCCTTACCTTAACCTGAACCCAGCCTTACTGTAGACCTCACTCAGCCAGTCATCTTAACCTCAACCCTTCCGCCCCCTAAAGGGGCCAGTATACTGCACTAGAAATGCTTATTGCACCCTCAGATAGCTCCAGAGAGTTCCTCTCGCTACACCGTTTCAAAATGGGAATAATGCACGTCGAGACTGGCCAGCTGTGTGGTGGTGAGACAGTAAACTGGGTTTGAACTTTGAACTTGTCTTTTTTACTTTGTTACACATGAATTTACAAATTCTATGCTGTTACTACTGCTAACCCTACTGAGTGAAAATGTATGCACTTATTTAAACGACATGCTTCGTTTTTTTAAGATAAAGTAGCAATGTAATCTTTGCTTGTGGACTACTTTATATCCTGAACATTAACTTCACTCTTAAACAAATCATGTCCATTTGAATCTACAAACTATGAAAATGGTTTCGACAGGCCATTACCGTAATGTGTGTTTTCACAGTAAATATGAGCATGCTTGCTTGGGGCAGAGAGCAGTCACACTGTCAACGAGGGCTCTCCCACTGAATGTAATAGGATTTCTCCTATCTCTATGCTCTATAGTTTTCCACAGAAGCTGTTTGTTTCTTATTGATTTTATGTTACAGGGTTAAAGATTTGTGCAAACGTTTTTAGTTCAGTTTCAAACTTGGACATGTATTTTTGTCATAGTACGGTGCATATCTGTGGTTTGTCTTTGGTCCCAGTGTCATGAATCATTTTCTGTACATGTGTCACAATGGCACTTGCCAATTCCAGTTTGACTGACTAAATTAGATTAGAGTTGGCAAGGCCTCAAACTCCCAGCCTCCAGGGCTTCCAATCATTTGAGTCTCTAGAGGATAAATGAGTAAGGGTCACCTTCCAGTCTGGCCTCTTGCCGTTTTAGACAATAATGACAGAAAGTGGCATTTCATTCAGCCTTGGCTCCCTGGCTGTTCTAACACTAACGGTGAGCTCATTAAAAAAGCACAGAGCTGAATCAAACAAGCTACAAACTGGTTCCATGCTCTGTAAAGCAGGATGCCTGTTTTCTGTATATGCTGTGGGTGGTTATCTTCATTTTAAAAATGTCTATGTTGCCATGTGGCAAAATATGAAATATGTTTTGGACATTTGTGTATTCATGTCTATATGAGGACAAAAGATGAGGATCGCAGTCCGCCTGTCCTCATAGCGGTGCTTTATCTTCCTTTCTTGTCCCTCGTCTTCCTCTATTCAGCCTGTCACTTGCAGTTGCTGCCTTATTCTATCTCACTCCCATTACCTCCCATTTATTTTTCTAACTGTGTCTCCACTGAGGACCCAAGTGAGTAAACTGTGTCTACCACTTTCATTCTGCTCATGCAGAATTCAGTTTTTTGCATTTAGAATAAGAAGAAGAAGAAAATGCCCGTGGGGAAAGTAATTCCTTTTAATTTTGCATTGTTGTGGAGAGATTTCAGTGTGATAGGGCTGCTGCATAGCAGGCACTCCGAGCCTTGCTCAAGGGTACTTCGGCAGTGCCCAGGAAGTGAACTGGTCCCTCTCCAGCGAGTGGTTCCCAAGTCAAGTCCCTTCGGACTGAGCCACAGCCGGCCCTTATCATATCCAGTAAAGTTGATTCACTTCTCTGTTGGAATCCTTCCTTTCCCCTTTGGCTTTCTAGTCTTTGAAGCCTTTAAGCAGTGCAAAAGGGGTCATGGGTAGGGAGCAACAAGCAAGCCTCAGTGGTTTCATGTTTGCTTTGCTGAATACACTGTTAAGGAAGAATCATGGTGACACCTGCACCATCTCTTCCTGCCTCTTTGTCTACCTCTCTTTAGTCAGAGCCCACTCCAACAGGTGCTACCTGTTTCCCTGCTCTGCGTACCTTTGGGAACCATTCTTCTTTTGCTTTTAGCTGAAACCAAGTTTTGTCAAATGCAGTTCATTTTAACTTTGCGTTAGTAGAAAGGTTGTACAACACTTCAGTTGTAAGAGCAACAGATGCAGCCTGTTCTCATACACTGTTTGTAGCTATACCTACCAAAAGTAATACACTGTAATTTATATGAATCCCATGAAAATAATTTGCATGTAATTGTAAACAGGTGAAGTTAAGATGATTGGTATATTTGACTTGGTGGGAAACATAAAAAGTAGGTGTTAAATCTATGGATGAAAAGCTATTTCATAGAAAGATTAAGATTTAAATGATGCTTCATGAAAGATTAAATAGGTGCAGTGTGATCGATAAGTCTAAAAGGTACCGGTGTATATGGTTTTATTTGACGAGTTCATGGAATCAGGGTTATCCTGGTCATTCATTGTTTGACGTTTGCATCAGCGGTGGGGAAGGAAGTAAAGGGCACAGTGTGACTTCCGCTGGTCACTATTAATGAAGAGTCAATGCGAGTGGATGTGAAGGTTTGTGGAAGTTTGTTTGAATAAGTATATAGTTGGTGTCATAGATCATCTACTCATTCTATAAACCCTCTGCAAGCAACTGGAGATATTTCTACTCAACATGTGCCTTACAGTTTCCATCTAATACTGTGTTTTGTTCCACAAATGGTAAATGGACTGTACTTGTATAGCGCTTTCCGACCACTCAAAGCTCTTCAACACTACATGTCATCATTCATCCATACACTGATGACAGGGCTACCATGCACGGTGCCACCGGCCCATCAGGACTATCACTCACACACCGTAGGCACAGCTACGGGAGCAATATTTGGGGTTAAGTGTCTTGCTCAAGGACACATCGACATGCGACTAGCGGAGTCAGGGATTCCCACATTTACAATTTGACCTGAATCATAATTAGACCATAATATTGCAAAATGTATGATGTACCTAAATGTGGTCACATCATGGTCTCTACTGGAGACTGAATTTGGTTTCATGAGGTGTCGGGTTGTTGCACAGAGAATGGGAATGTGCCTTTACCTGTGGGAAAGAAACAGAATGTCCCATCATCATGACTATCTTATCACGCTGACGTTCTACAGTGGCCATTCATGGTTCAACATTTTGGGGCATACAGTCAACAGTGTGTTTCAAATTGAATAAAATGGGTTAAAATTGGTTCTTCCACAGCCACATAACAAATGACGACATTTATTAGAAGCCTACCTGGCCCGACTGCCCAGGAAAAAGTTTGGTATGCCTGGCATGCTGACATGGTAAGCTTCGAAATAAGGGAACATGTGCAAAAATAGCTCAGCGTTTAATTGGTTAATACCTGAAGTGCATGCTCTTTTAACATTGGTATTAAGACCCTCTGTGTGGTCTATGGATCTTTCAATACTAATCTATTGTGCTAAATACAGTACATTAATAATTCTTCACACAAACCCTACATAGAAACATCAATAAAGAGGTGAAGAAAACCCACCGTGGAAGCTTTGCCCCCTCTCTTCTCAGAGGTCTTTGACCTCAATCGGAGAATTGCTTTTTGTCATTGAATTCACTAAAACACCAACGGATGGGAGACATCATTCCAAGTCAGAGTAGCTGGCAGAAATCACAGCACCGTAACAGCCATGGATTGGCCATCAGTTATAAACAACAACAGATGAGCTGCTCCAAATAGTTAAATGTGAACTTGTTTATTTTCCACCTGGATCCTATTTCCCCATGTGTTTGTGTGTAAGTGACTAGTGGGGACAACTATTTATGAAATTGATCCAGTATTGAGTCTCATAAAGAAGCTGAATTCTGATTACGATTATATTGATCAATATTGAGATCACAATTGTTATTGATTTTAGGGTCAAAATATTTGTATTGCACTTTCACATTTTAATAAACAGAGCACGTTGTTGGGACATTCATGCTAATTTACAGACAATATTAGGGCTGCATCATACTGGAAAAAACTGACATTGCAACATTTTTTCTGCAATATATATTGTGATATGAAATAAAATGCTGGAATTTTCAACCTAAGTAGTATAGGCTAGATTTTAAAGTGAAATGTATCAATCTGGTGCACTTACACACAGAGCAAAATTAAGAGGCTAGATTAATCATTTTGTTTGTGTGCTTTAATACACAATTTAACCCAGATTGTATTGCGCAAAAACTAACAGTCACCCACTGTTAGTTTAGGAAGCGCCATATTTGACATGCAGCAGAGTTCTCTGTGAGCATAGCACGTGATTTAAACATCAATATAGCTGGATACCTTGTTCAATAATTGGGAAACGAAAATAGTGATTGAGATTAATATTCGATTAATAGTGCATCCCTATGAGGCTGCGCTATTGCCTTCACAGCCTGTCTCCAACTTGAATCTGATTAAGCCCAAAAGGATTTGAATAGGCGCTAAAGAGTTTGTGGTATTTTTTGTAAAGTCGTGAGTCTTGAAATACTACCAGTTTCAGGGAGTTGCCGAAGTGATCACATTTCAATTCCACATTCTTTGAATTGATATTGGCATGTATTCAGCTTAGTCTGGTTTCTTTGGTGTACCACAAAGACTGCAGAGGGAACTGAAATTGAAAACTCAAATTTTGTGGGTAGCAAAGAAACAGCTTTTATGGTACATCTAGACCCGCTAGTAACAAATGTATTCAACTGCTCTGCCATGTGAAAACAAATCCACAAATCCAATGTGTTAAAGGTCAGTTTATGTTTCTCTTAAGGTGGTTTGTATTGGATTCGCTGGGTATTAAACCTTGGTCTGGGTCACATATGCAAATTATCCATTGTAGCCTTGAAGGGATATGCTTTATGGTAATATAGTATTCACACATGGACACACTTAGTGATCTGTATTATAAAAAATTAGTGGGGATTTCAAAGTTTATTTATGGCCTGAAACCCAGGACAATATATAGAACAGCCCTGACTTGTCTCTCTCTCTCTCTCTCTCTCTCTCTCTCTCTCTCTCTCTCTCT
>NW_022281057.1:0-13784 GCF_004355925.1 Anarrhichthys ocellatus | reverse complement strand
GAGTCCAAGTCATGTCTGACTAAAGAGTCCAGGTCATGTCTGACCAACAGTACAAAACCTAAAGATACAAACAAAAACAAACAGCAAATAATCAGTTTTTTTTAAAAATATATAATTATGTAGTATTATGTAGTATTAAGGGACTACAACTGCATGTCTCCTTTGTACCTTTGTTGTACAATGACAGTTAATTGACGATGAACTAAATTGTTGTTGGATTGTTCTGTGGATGAAGTTACTGATTGTATATTGGTATGCTTATGTGAAGTACTGTGATTAGATTCAACATAAGATGTACAACAGACCAAAGACAGTCAGCTCATGGTGAACATGTGAATGCAAATATGCTCGCTTGTGCGAGGGAGTCCTGTGACAGACAGAAATCTGTTGGCGTTTCCTTGCCTTTTGCCACAGTGGACATGGAATCTGTACCATTGCTGTCTTCATCTATCTGTTGAGATATATAGCAGTAAGGTTTGATAATGACTCTCTCCATTTACAATGTGTCTGTTCAGGATAGAGCCTTAATTTATGCATGATTGCATGATTTGAATCTAAAGCTTTTTTGTCTCTTCATTGCGGTAGCAGCACTGCTGGAGAACAGCAGTGAGTTGCAAAATAATGATACCAAAAGACGAGTGAAGAGTGTTCTCAGTTTTCTCATATGCGGCATCCGCAAGCAGTTGGCACGAATCAAAGTTGAACACTTTGAGGAGATGAACGAGGTTTTGTCTTTTGACTCGTACTGCCAGGGGACAAAATACATGCAGTGTCAACCCCAAGGCAGCGTGCAAAATGCTTGACTCTCATTGAAAACACCCAGCTGCTAAAACGCGCTCTGAAAAACAGAAATATCTGAAAAGAAACGTATCCTAATGCATTTCCTGCTGTATCAAACTCACACTAAACCGTAACTCCAGAACCTTTGACTTCTGTGTACTGTTACACCCCTTATCACAGGACAAGACCAGACACAGATGTATGTCTCTCTATAACATCTGTATTTATCCCTGTTTATCTGATTATGTGACTGCATTCAACCTGAGCCACATTGATCGTGAAACTAGCAACAACTTGAGTTCTTTTCCAAACATAAAATATAAATTAATATAACTAAGAATGTCTATAAAGGACTTTTTGATCATTTGTTATTTTGAGCGATCATGGTCTAGCTGCTGGTTTTGTCAGATGTGCATGACACAAAGTGCATTTCTTTAATCTTTCAAACAGAAATGCTGCCTCAGATTTGAACCCTCCTCACAAACATGTGTTGAATGCATATTAACAGTACTCAGAATGTATTTCATGATCCCTTTCATTTGGCTGGTGGTGCCCTGCTGCTATCACGCTTTGTGGCTTTTGTGAAAGAGTTGGCTTTTCCATGTGAAGAGTGGTTATGGGGTAAATAGTTGTTTATTCATCGTCATGGAGTAGATTTGGCTGTTGACATGAATTAATGGAGTAAATATGAATCTCTCCCTGCACTCTAAAAGCTCTTCTACTGATTAGTGAGAGAGTGGGGGAGAGATACTGTTGGGGGGGGGATTTGTTTATCCAACACTTCTCCCTCAAATCTGATTAGCTCAATGTCACATTGAAGAGTTGGACCTCTCATGTCGCTGATGTGTGTGTGTGTCCTCCATGCTAGCATTTCGCCTGTGTAAGTTTTAATTTGATCACTATAAAAAGGTGCGTTATCTCTCTCACTCTTGTGTCTTTCTCTCTCTGTCAGCCACAACCTGCCGTCGCTCTCGTTGGTCTAAACAGCATCACACTAATCCTGGTGGGCGTTTTACTCTGCTGTGGTGACACACAAGCTCCATCTACTCAGATGTATTTAACCTTGGCATAGACAAGTGCTCTCACATTCAGGCATCATAGAAATTCATGAAAAAATTAAATATTCATCCACATTTATTAGTGAACTTACAAAGAGGAAACGACACAGACCACTGTTGAATGCAGGGCTCCTTTACTCATTTTGGTATTCCCATTTCCCCGTCTTCCACACGTTTTCTTTTTAACGTTTCTTTTTTTCATCAGAAATGATTGTTTAAGGGTTAAAACAAATGAGACAGTGTGGAAAAATGATTCTTCATCACAGGAAATGGGATGTTTTCTTCAGGAAAATACTTTTTTACAAACACCGGTCATGTTATATTGAGTTTGCCTTGAACAAGCAAATTCCTCAAGAATTCATGGAGGGTCATGTATGGATGCACTATAAACATTCTTATGATGTGTTGTAATCTGCTTATGGCCCCGTATAATTATAGGTAAAAGCGCACATAATTATTCATAATTCTTTATAACGATAATCATAACACATCATAAAGCATTTTAAAATGTGTTATAAGCAGTGTGAGAAATACTTGGTGGTAATCGGGGGGTTATGTGCTTATAAGAGTGCTTATAACTAATGGTACCGTACAATAAGCAAATTATGATTGTTTTAGACATATGGACATCATAAAAAGTGTTAAGATTTATTTTTCTGGCAAAGTAATTTATTGTTTCAAATGTTTCAATAATATACTTCACCTGCAATCTGCACAATATCCAGTGAGCAGTGCCTTCTTTGTTCACCAGCTCTTGCTAATAGTGTAAGAACAGTTCAATGAACCCACAACTCCCCCTATTGATCCTGTTTGTACTTACTGTCATTGTTAGTGTTGAGTATCAAGAAACAATTGTGTGAATATGATGAGATGAGATTCTTTTCTCCTGCCTTTCAAGTTTCACTAAAAGTAGTACAATCTGCATCACTGTTCATGCCAATTTTGAGAAATGTCATACAATGAGGTAATGAATAGTTCAACGCGTCATTCATTATGTTGACATTCAAATATAAATCAAATGCTGCACTGTTTTCGTCTTTTTCTTATGGCATGTCTATTATTTCTGTTTAAACCTTCTATTTCTGCAAAGTGACTATTGCTATTATACTAATTAGTAGGGGGGGGGGCCAAGATTCTTCTAAGATTATGAATTTATTTTGAAAAAGATGTTTTCATACAAAATAAACTAGATGATAAACTAGATTGATATGCATTATAATAATTGTTGGTTTATTGGTACTTAGCTTTCTAAAAACAGTATTTTTCACTGCAAAACCCGCTGCGGCACACAGAGAGGCACACCTGTGTTAACGCGGCGGTCAATGACAAGGTGCCTGTCGGAGATGTTATGGCACTGAAAATACTTAAGTTGATTTTATCATTATTAGTATTATTTATATGTATGTATTTGTTTAATCTAGCCCTGGTGATGATACCACATTTGTCTATTGGCAAACCTCTGCTAATAACCCCCAATAGAAAGGGAGCAAAAAAACAACAAAGATGAATATATTGATCAGGAATATATAAAAGAACTTCGTATCAGTTGTGGTTCAAGGAGAACCTCCATCATGTGTCAGAGGTGTACCACACTGACTAGACCAGATCTCAGTTCTATTGATTACAACATACAGTGTGTTTTCTTAAAGGTCTGGTCCGCCTTAGCTTTCAGAATAGAAAGTGAAATGTTGCTGTTTGAATGCATGAAAGCAACAATTTGTCATTGAAAGCACACAGACAAGCATACAGGAAGGTGAGGGCTGATGGTCAGTTATTATTTCTGATTTTATACATGTCCTTGTCTTTCTGTCCTTAGTTTTGCAAGCACAGAAGGGAATGACACAAGTTGGCAGTGGACCAGTGCCATTCGACTGCTAGACCCTTCAACAAGTTGGTAGGTGGCCCTCGAGGCCTCTCACTGTCTCTCCATCTGTGTCTCTTGTGTTTCTCACTGGATCACTGCTTGGCATTTTCTATCTGCCTCTCAGTTATTCCCTATACAATATATTCTGCTCCCTATCCTGTTCATTCTTGTTGAAATTGTTTTTGGCTCCTCTCTCTAAATCTCCCGTTAAAGAGTGAGAAGATTAGCACCAATTTGCCTTGATTAGGCTATTCTTCTTGCACTTGGAGAGGACAAAAACCCGCTCTGCAATTTGAACATGTGCAGGGAACAAGTGATTGCGATCAATAAAAAATGAGATGGGTGAAAAAAAAGAAAAAATGAAGGAATGAATTGCCAATTTCTCTTCTTGTCAAGTGTTTTTGGAAGGCAGCTCTTGAGGAAAAGCTGTTTCCGCTGAAGGACTCTGACAGCAGTGTGTGTGTGTGTGTGTGTCTGAGAGGATGGGGGGGGGGGGGGGGGGGGTATCTGCATTCAACAGAGCCTGATTAGCAGACTTTTTTTTTTAATTCGCCAGAGTAAATGTGGGATTACAAAGTTGTTGTTCTTTTACAATAAATGATGCTGTATGTGACTATGTTGTTAACCTACGATTTTAGCAGAAATCTTTTCAAAATGCTGGATGCCAAATGCTCTAGTCCCTTTGACAATACTAAGAATGTGATAGGATTCCTATTCATTCTGACAGATTTATATGGTGGGCATCACTGACTATAAACTCTTTGAGATGAAGATACTGCTGTCAGAGTGACATAACTCAACAGCACATTATTTCATGCTGTGGGGCTGCAGGGAAACAAATCTATTATTATGAACATAGTATCAGGAGGCCAACTGAGCCAGTCAGAGGGACACAGATTGTTTTTTGTCATGTACAAGGATAATATCTAATCTCCATATACGTAAATCCTGTTTCCATTTGGGCATTTTGGACTTGAGGTGAGGTGAACTTGGGGCTCAACACAAGCCAGCTACAGGATATCCTACTTAAACGTGTGCACATTAAAGTTATCACTGCACAAAGTCTCCACTAAACACCCATTGGAAGAAAGAGACCACTCAATAAGTTGACTAACTTTGGATTTCCCCGCTACAGTTTGCCAGCTGTTGGCTTTCTCAACACACACCTTTACCTTGCTTGTCACGGCTGTGTTTGAATACCATTGAGCTAAAACACATTGAAGTCTTTTTTTTTTTTTGTGATACAATTTTTATTGATTTTCAAGATATGCATTAAAAATCAACCATACATTACAATGAATACATAGATGCATATATACATATATATATACATACATACATATTTACACACATGCACACATTCATATATACGTATATACCTACAAACATTTATAAATATATATATATACATATACATATACACATATACACATAAATAAATACAAATAATATTAATAATAAAATATAGATATATAGATATATATATATATATACGTATATATATAAATAAATTAGAAAAATACAGAGTAATATACACACATACATGCCCTTTTTCCTTTAGCTCCATGCATTCTAGCTACTGAGAGTTCCATGTTTACAACATCAAGAGAACGAGCTAACCATTGGGATTTTGTGAGAGTAAGTGAAGGACTCCTTCGCAATGCCAGCATTTTTTTTACGGCTGTTAGGCCGGTTAGTAAGGTGCGTTTTTGTTGCTGTGATCATTTTAGCAGGGACATGTCATTTAGGAGCAATACAGTTGGGATGCATGGAACTACATCATTCAGAACATTTGTCAAAAAGGAGCATACCATTTTCCAAAAGAGAGTTACGTCTTTACAAGACCAAAACATATGCATAAAAGAACCAGCAAGTCACACACACACACAGATACTCACAGCTCAAGTAAAAGCTTAGACAGCACAAGCAGTTAAATATAGAGTCCGAAAACAAGAGGAAAAGAGGTGCAGAAAGACAGTTTAATTAATGTCCAGTTAACTTTCAACATCAAGGGGTAGCTACTTAGAGAGTGTAGCATTTAACACTGATCCATTCAAACTCTATGTCCACCTGTACTAATGACTTAATAAGACTCTTTTATCAGACTGTCACACAGAACAATATGCATATTCATTTAGATGGTGTTGATATGTAACTTTTCATGAGTATATCATGCCTCATTGCACAGCAGACAGTTTATCTTGACAAGCAGCGTGTGTTTGAATCACTTGAGCTCGTTAAGCTGTGACCTCTCTCACTGCAACACTGCACATCATTCATGACAAAGGACAACAATGGTGTTTTACACTCAACAACATGTATCCAACATGCATACACAAATACACACAAGTTCATATACGGATGCATTTAAAGGCTGTGAACTCTCTCTTACATACGGATTAGAACTTACTGTAATTGTTCACTTTATGGTGGTCCTGTATTTGCTTTGAGTATATGTTCTGCTCAACAACAACATATTTAAATTAAAAAGCAGTCCATAAGGTCTTTACTGTGATTACTCTTTCTTTTCTCTACTAAAAATCTGTCTTCCCTTTTGATTGTATGAAGCCTTTTGTGATGGCTGTAGACATGGTGGTACAGTGGGTAGGCCATGTATAGTGAGGTTGGTTTGATTCCCGGGTCTTCACACAGCTCATAGTTCCCTTTAGCAGGACAAGTAAGATAAGATAATCCTTTATTAGTCCTGCAGTGGGGAAATTCACAGGATCACAGCAGCAAAGTGGACAGTGCAAACAAGATACAGAGTAAAAAAAACAAGAGCAACAAGTAATATAAATAAGTACATAAGTAATAAACAGTAAGAATATCAACTAAGTAAAAAGTACAAAATCCACAGTAACTAAGTATAACTAAATACTAAATATTATATATACAGAGACACTGAATTTTATTGCACAGTGTGTTCCTATTGCACATATTTTTAGTGTTGTTAGTGTTGTGTGGTCTACTGGGAGCACAGCTGGTTGTGCAGCCTGACAGCAGCAGGAAGGAAGGACCTGCGGTACCTCTCCTTCACATACCGGGGGTGAATCAGCCGGTGGCTGAAGGAGCTGCACAGAGCTGCCAGGGCATCCTGCATGCGGTGGGAGGTGTTGTTCATCAGGGATGATAGCTTAGCCATCATCCTCCTGTCTGCCACCACCTCCACCGTATCTAGTGGACACCCCAGCACACTGCTGGCCTTCTTGATAAGTTTGTTCAGTCTCTTCCCATCGGCTGTCGAGATGCTGCTGCCCCAGCAGACCACTCCATAGAAGATGGCTTATGCCACCACAGAGTCAAAGAAGGTCATCAGGAGTGCTCCCTGCACTCCAAAAGACCTGAGTCTCCTCAGCTGATAGAGTCTGCTCTGACCCTTTTTGTAAAGTACATATGTGTGATCAGTCCAGTCCAGTTTATTGTTCAAGTGAACACCCAGGTACTTATAAGATCTCACAATCTCAATGTCCATTCCCTGAATGTTCACTGGTACCGGAGGAGAGTGAAGTCCACCACCAGCTCTTTGGTTTTACCAGAGTTGATCTGGAGGCGGTTCTGCTGGCACCATCCTTTAAAGTCCTGGTTCAGTTCTCTGTATTCCCTGTCATCACCGGCAGAAATGAGGCAGACGATTGCAGAGTCGTCAGAGAACTTTTGCAGGTGGCAGTTGGCAGAGTCGTGTTTGAAGTCTGAGGTGTAGATGGTAAAGAGGAATGGAGCTAGAACGGTTCCTTGTGGGGCCCCGTGCTGCAGGACAAACCCCAATTGTTCCAAATGTGTGAATATGAGGAATCAGAATCAGAAGTGCTTATTGCCAAGGATGTTACACATACAAGGAATTTGGCTAGGTGAATGATGCATAACAATAAACAATAAACACAGTGCAATAATATGAGACATAATTTACAAAAAAATATGTTAAAACAAACAAACAATTAACAGTAGAGCGCAAGTGTATTTTAAAAGAAAAAAGATGTGCAAGGGTGTGTAACAGTAACATCTCCATTGCTCTATATTGTTCTCCTTTAGGCATCCCAGAACACACATATTCCATTTATTGACCCCTGCATTGTTCAGAAAGCAATTAGAAACATTTGAAATCAAGTAGCGGATTATTTATTGAAACAGTTGAAGTGCCACAGAATAATTTGTAAATGTTGACAAAATTTACAACTCAAATCCTCGACAACATCTGATCAGTTTATAAGCACTGTGTGTGTTACAGAAGGAGCATATCTTGTTGGACCTGCTGTCTGTGTTGTTGGAGTGAAACTGAACAAAAATGTTACATCACGACTTATCTTGTCTGTCTTGACTTGAGATTTTTTTGCAAGAAACGACTGACTGCCAAAAACCCCTAAGCACTTGATATCAGATGAAAGTTTGACGAAAACTAAACATTCTTGGAAAGGCAGCAAGCAGGGCTTAAAAAGCTGCAGGTCTGTGCTGGGCACAAACACACCGACACGGGAACTATTTAGAGGCAAATAATAAGAATAACGAGAAGGGCACCCAATGATACATTCACATTTCCCTCGTTGGGAAGGCGTGCTACGGACTTTAAAGTTACTAAGAACAAAATATGTTGTATTTTATTTTTTTAATATGATGTTTAGCTGTTTTGTGTTGTTGTCCTGACTTGAGGGGGCATTCACATGAGTTTTCCCAGTCAGGTACACAATGTGTCGACAGACAAACGGACTCTTAAAGTTCCCAGCCTCTTCCGTCTTTGGCAGAAAACCACATCTGCTGTCTAGCCTGAACTTCAGTAGTTTATGGTTACATAACCATGTACAGTAAGCCCTGGGTAATGACTGATGTGACCTCACAGCTAGGCAATAACCATGCAACATCTTGAAAAGACCACTGACAGGAGGAAATAGATCCACTGGGGGCTATGTTAGCAGGAGCAGCCCATGGCAGCAGTATTCTGGATCAGCTGGACCGGTCCTCAGGATTGAATACACAACAGATAGCTTTTGGGCAAATTCATCTCCAATGTCCCTTTCTGACAATAGGTGGATAAATCTGGTTCAGGTCAGCACTAAATATCTAAACATGTGAATGTTTTACGGATCAAATCTGATACTCACTTTTTAGACACGTTAAATATTTGTAGTTGTAAATCTTTGCATAAACTGCAATGCACCTAGTTGAGCAAAACCAAAAAAGCCAATGCTGTTTCCCCCTTACCTTAACCTGAACCCAGCCTTACTGTAGACCTCACTCAGCCAGTCATCTTAACCTCAACCCTTCCGCCCCCTAAAGGGGCCAGTATACTGCACTAGAAATGCTTATTGCACCCTCAGATAGCTCCAGAGAGTTCCTCTCGCTACACCGTTTCAAAATGGGAATAATGCACGTCGAGACTGGCCAGCTGTGTGGTGGTGAGACAGTAAACTGGGTTTGAACTTTGAACTTGTCTTTTTTACTTTGTTACACATGAATTTACAAATTCTATGCTGTTACTACTGCTAACCCTACTGAGTGAAAATGTATGCACTTATTTAAACGACATGCTTCGTTTTTTTAAGATAAAGTAGCAATGTAATCTTTGCTTGTGGACTACTTTATATCCTGAACATTAACTTCACTCTTAAACAAATCATGTCCATTTGAATCTACAAACTATGAAAATGGTTTCGACAGGCCATTACCGTAATGTGTGTTTTCACAGTAAATATGAGCATGCTTGCTTGGGGCAGAGAGCAGTCACACTGTCAACGAGGGCTCTCCCACTGAATGTAATAGGATTTCTCCTATCTCTATGCTCTATAGTTTTCCACAGAAGCTGTTTGTTTCTTATTGATTTTATGTTACAGGGTTAAAGATTTGTGCAAACGTTTTTAGTTCAGTTTCAAACTTGGACATGTATTTTTGTCATAGTACGGTGCATATCTGTGGTTTGTCTTTGGTCCCAGTGTCATGAATCATTTTCTGTACATGTGTCACAATGGCACTTGCCAATTCCAGTTTGACTGACTAAATTAGATTAGAGTTGGCAAGGCCTCAAACTCCCAGCCTCCAGGGCTTCCAATCATTTGAGTCTCTAGAGGATAAATGAGTAAGGGTCACCTTCCAGTCTGGCCTCTTGCCGTTTTAGACAATAATGACAGAAAGTGGCATTTCATTCAGCCTTGGCTCCCTGGCTGTTCTAACACTAACGGTGAGCTCATTAAAAAAGCACAGAGCTGAATCAAACAAGCTACAAACTGGTTCCATGCTCTGTAAAGCAGGATGCCTGTTTTCTGTATATGCTGTGGGTGGTTATCTTCATTTTAAAAATGTCTATGTTGCCATGTGGCAAAATATGAAATATGTTTTGGACATTTGTGTATTCATGTCTATATGAGGACAAAAGATGAGGATCGCAGTCCGCCTGTCCTCATAGCGGTGCTTTATCTTCCTTTCTTGTCCCTCGTCTTCCTCTATTCAGCCTGTCACTTGCAGTTGCTGCCTTATTCTATCTCACTCCCATTACCTCCCATTTATTTTTCTAACTGTGTCTCCACTGAGGACCCAAGTGAGTAAACTGTGTCTACCACTTTCATTCTGCTCATGCAGAATTCAGTTTTTTGCATTTAGAATAAGAAGAAGAAGAAAATGCCCGTGGGGAAAGTAATTCCTTTTAATTTTGCATTGTTGTGGAGAGATTTCAGTGTGATAGGGCTGCTGCATAGCAGGCACTCCGAGCCTTGCTCAAGGGTACTTCGGCAGTGCCCAGGAAGTGAACTGGTCCCTCTCCAGCGAGTGGTTCCCAAGTCAAGTCCCTTCGGACTGAGCCACAGCCGGCCCTTATCATATCCAGTAAAGTTGATTCACTTCTCTGTTGGAATCCTTCCTTTCCCCTTTGGCTTTCTAGTCTTTGAAGCCTTTAAGCAGTGCAAAAGGGGTCATGGGTAGGGAGCAACAAGCAAGCCTCAGTGGTTTCATGTTTGCTTTGCTGAATACACTGTTAAGGAAGAATCATGGTGACACCTGCACCATCTCTTCCTGCCTCTTTGTCTACCTCTCTTTAGTCAGAGCCCACTCCAACAGGTGCTACCTGTTTCCCTGCTCTGCGTACCTTTGGGAACCATTCTTCTTTTGCTTTTAGCTGAAACCAAGTTTTGTCAAATGCAGTTCATTTTAACTTTGCGTTAGTAGAAAGGTTGTACAACACTTCAGTTGTAAGAGCAACAGATGCAGCCTGTTCTCATACACTGTTTGTAGCTATACCTACCAAAAGTAATACACTGTAATTTATATGAATCCCATGAAAATAATTTGCATGTAATTGTAAACAGGTGAAGTTAAGATGATTGGTATATTTGACTTGGTGGGAAACATAAAAAGTAGGTGTTAAATCTATGGATGAAAAGCTATTTCATAGAAAGATTAAGATTTAAATGATGCTTCATGAAAGATTAAATAGGTGCAGTGTGATCGATAAGTCTAAAAGGTACCGGTGTATATGGTTTTATTTGACGAGTTCATGGAATCAGGGTTATCCTGGTCATTCATTGTTTGACGTTTGCATCAGCGGTGGGGAAGGAAGTAAAGGGCACAGTGTGACTTCCGCTGGTCACTATTAATGAAGAGTCAATGCGAGTGGATGTGAAGGTTTGTGGAAGTTTGTTTGAATAAGTATATAGTTGGTGTCATAGATCATCTACTCATTCTATAAACCCTCTGCAAGCAACTGGAGATATTTCTACTCAACATGTGCCTTACAGTTTCCATCTAATACTGTGTTTTGTTCCACAAATGGTAAATGGACTGTACTTGTATAGCGCTTTCCGACCACTCAAAGCTCTTCAACACTACATGTCATCATTCATCCATACACTGATGACAGGGCTACCATGCACGGTGCCACCGGCCCATCAGGACTATCACTCACACACCGTAGGCACAGCTACGGGAGCAATATTTGGGGTTAAGTGTCTTGCTCAAGGACACATCGACATGCGACTAGCGGAGTCAGGGATTCCCACATTTACAATTTGACCTGAATCATAATTAGACCATAATATTGCAAAATGTATGATGTACCTAAATGTGGTCACATCATGGTCTCTACTGGAGACTGAATTTGGTTTCATGAGGTGTCGGGTTGTTGCACAGAGAATGGGAATGTGCCTTTACCTGTGGGAAAGAAACAGAATGTCCCATCATCATGACTATCTTATCACGCTGACGTTCTACAGTGGCCATTCATGGTTCAACATTTTGGGGCATACAGTCAACAGTGTGTTTCAAATTGAATAAAATGGGTTAAAATTGGTTCTTCCACAGCCACATAACAAATGACGACATTTATTAGAAGCCTACCTGGCCCGACTGCCCAGGAAAAAGTTTGGTATGCCTGGCATGCTGACATGGTAAGCTTCGAAATAAGGGAACATGTGCAAAAATAGCTCAGCGTTTAATTGGTTAATACCTGAAGTGCATGCTCTTTTAACATTGGTATTAAGACCCTCTGTGTGGTCTATGGATCTTTCAATACTAATCTATTGTGCTAAATACAGTACATTAATAATTCTTCACACAAACCCTACATAGAAACATCAATAAAGAGGTGAAGAAAACCCACCGTGGAAGCTTTGCCCCCTCTCTTCTCAGAGGTCTTTGACCTCAATCGGAGAATTGCTTTTTGTCATTGAATTCACTAAAACACCAACGGATGGGAGACATCATTCCAAGTCAGAGTAGCTGGCAGAAATCACAGCACCGTAACAGCCATGGATTGGCCATCAGTTATAAACAACAACAGATGAGCTGCTCCAAATAGTTAAATGTGAACTTGTTTATTTTCCACCTGGATCCTATTTCCCCATGTGTTTGTGTGTAAGTGACTAGTGGGGACAACTATTTATGAAATTGATCCAGTATTGAGTCTCATAAAGAAGCTGAATTCTGATTACGATTATATTGATCAATATTGAGATCACAATTGTTATTGATTTTAGGGTCAAAATATTTGTATTGCACTTTCACATTTTAATAAACAGAGCACGTTGTTGGGACATTCATGCTAATTTACAGACAATATTAGGGCTGCATCATACTGGAAAAAACTGACATTGCAACATTTTTTCTGCAATATATATTGTGATATGAAATAAAATGCTGGAATTTTCAACCTAAGTAGTATAGGCTAGATTTTAAAGTGAAATGTATCAATCTGGTGCACTTACACACAGAGCAAAATTAAGAGGCTAGATTAATCATTTTGTTTGTGTGCTTTAATACACAATTTAACCCAGATTGTATTGCGCAAAAACTAACAGTCACCCACTGTTAGTTTAGGAAGCGCCATATTTGACATGCAGCAGAGTTCTCTGTGAGCATAGCACGTGATTTAAACATCAATATAGCTGGATACCTTGTTCAATAATTGGGAAACGAAAATAGTGATTGAGATTAATATTCGATTAATAGTGCATCCCTATGAGGCTGCGCTATTGCCTTCACAGCCTGTCTCCAACTTGAATCTGATTAAGCCCAAAAGGATTTGAATAGGCGCTAAAGAGTTTGTGGTATTTTTTGTAAAGTCGTGAGTCTTGAAATACTACCAGTTTCAGGGAGTTGCCGAAGTGATCACATTTCAATTCCACATTCTTTGAATTGATATTGGCATGTATTCAGCTTAGTCTGGTTTCTTTGGTGTACCACAAAGACTGCAGAGGGAACTGAAATTGAAAACTCAAATTTTGTGGGTAGCAAAGAAACAGCTTTTATGGTACATCTAGACCCGCTAGTAACAAATGTATTCAACTGCTCTGCCATGTGAAAACAAATCCACAAATCCAATGTGTTAAAGGTCAGTTTATGTTTCTCTTAAGGTGGTTTGTATTGGATTCGCTGGGTATTAAACCTTGGTCTGGGTCACATATGCAAATTATCCATTGTAGCCTTGAAGGGATATGCTTTATGGTAATATAGTATTCACACATGGACACACTTAGTGATCTGTATTATAAAAAATTAGTGGGGATTTCAAAGTTTATTTATGGCCTGAAACCCAGGACAATATATAGAACAGCCCTGACTTGTCTCTCTCTCTCTCTCTCTCTCTCTCTCTCTCTCTCTCTCTCTCT
>NW_022281056.1:0-13786 GCF_004355925.1 Anarrhichthys ocellatus | reverse complement strand
GTGTCCCCGTCCCCCAGGAGGCGCCGTGTCCCTGTGTCCCCGTCCCCACCCCTCCGTGGCCGTGGCCGCCGCCGCCCCCACCACTCCGCCAATCGGCAGGTAAATTTCCACTATTATATCCAAAATCCATTCAAACCCTTAACTCCCTTAAAGGTCTGACTAGTTGGATAAAACATGTGTCCACCATAATATATCATTGCATTCCACTGCATATCTGTTCATATGCAGTAAGGACAAAGCACACATTAATATACAAGACAACATTTTTAAATTTAGAACTGGGAATCTCTGATAACCTGTGAAACATCTTTCTTTGACAGCTGGAGGAGCAGAAGTACGAAAAGGGTAAATTCATCATTTATCTACAACTGTGGAAAAGAGGCACCTGAGTCTCCAGTTAACCCGTCTGGGAGAGTTGGCAGCCACCAGTCCACCGTATCAATTAGTTTACTTGTGAGGTTATCGTCTGTCTGTCTGTCTAGCATACTCTGTCAGGGTTTCCCCTAGTGTACTGCAAGCCCAACATAACGTTGGTGATTGTCCGGTCGAGAGAGAAAGTGTGTGTGTGTACAGTTTATTAGTTGGTGAATAAATACTACAACTCCTTAAGACCCAAGCCAAGCTCCTTTGTGTAATACACTAGACTGTGGTGTCATTGTAAAATGAACCTCATCAAACCGTCTTTTCCTTTCTCCAGGAGCGTACTGCTGCCTGCTCCTCCTGCTGGCCTGGGTGGCCTGGGTGGTCTGGGAGAGACTATGAGCATGTGAGTACCAGGTGCTGAACTTTGGTAAGATTGTTTCCTCTGCGCTGATGATCTGGAAGGGACTGATGGTTGTCACTGGCAGCGAGAGTCCAATTGTTGTTGTTCTCAGTGCACAGTAAAATCGACAGTGTCAATGAAACACTTAAAAGAGTCAATTTTAACATTAAGTCAGTGAACATATGGTCCCTATCTACAGAGTGTTAAGACAAGCTACTGCTAGAAAACGTGCTCGTGCCTTTTTGCTTATTGCTTGTGTGAACAAGTGAAGCGGTCATTACAGTTGTAGTCCTCTACGCCGAAGCTACGACTCCAGTTAACTCTTCTTCTTCTTCTTTAAATTCCAATGGCGGATCGCAACCAACTTGCATAGGTGCATACCGCCACCTACTGTACCGGAGTGTGCATTTTCAGGGTAAACTTTTCTTCACTGTTCTGATAATAAAATAATATATATAACTAAATAAATAAACCTAAACAACACCTACTAACAACTAAATCCTATGGTCTAATCCAGTGGCGGCTGGTCAATAGAGGGCAATGGGGCATGGCCCCACCTTGAGCCACACACAAAAAAAAAAAAGAATTATAATAATCATAAATTATACAAATTGTCAATATGGTTAACTTTGACATGCCAAACACAATGGATGAGTATGTCCATCAGGTTGGTAATAACACCCGGAGTAGAAAAGTGGTGAAGTTCAGAGTGTGCGTGTGTGCTTTTTGTTTTGTTTGGGTATAGCGACATAAAACGACATTATTCATCTCTTCCCATCCAGGTTGGCAGGGCAGGTCGTCTGGGACACAGAGGAACAGCCATCACCTTCATTGAGTTACAATAATATATATTATAATTGTACACATAATCATAAACAATGCATTGTCCTGGAAATCAAACAGTAGCTACTTGTGTTTTAGTTTGATATAACGCTAAGCTGGACTTTCCAATTTGTTTTATTTTAAATAAAAGACATTATTCTGTAAATGAATCACATATATTTTATAGGTGAGAGCTTTCTCCAGATTGGAGGAAGGCATATACTTTAAATCGGGTCCCAAGTATTAACGTAATTTTGCTAGTTAGCTGTAAATTACGAAGTGACTTCGTATTCGTTGCCTTTTCAGTGTCCGTGAATGCATCACAAACCTAGCTAGCAGCTAGCAGTACCATCGAGCTACAGCCGGCTACAGCTAGCTTACTCCCTCGTAGTGGCAGCAACGTTTCGGAAGAGTGCACCGGCCAACATGTCACATTCTTACCTTTTCTGCGGAAACGTCAATGGCAGACTGGTTGTAAAACGACGTGACAGTCTTCGACCGCTCTCTTGCCATCTCTGAGAATCCCTGCATCGAGGACGTGGAGCGAAATCTGCGGCTCCCGATGCCTGACATCGGCGGCACTGTTTTGGAGAGGCTGGCCAGCAGGAGGCTGCCGAGCCTCGGCCTGGCACCGCAGGTAGCACCGCTCAGCATCTCCGCCGCTATACCCGCCAGGCCCGGACGCATATTTTGGAGACGAGCCGAGTGAGTGAACAGGGCTGCCCTGTTCCCGTACTAGCACTAAATGGTTAAGAGGGTCGCTACGGGGCCATTTGGGTTTGCGTCGAACTGGTGCACAAAGGCACGTATCTGGATACAGTAGAGAGGGTACAGAAAGGGCTTTGCGCGCATTGGCCAGAGAGGGGAAATCTGGGGGCGACACCATGACAGCTGAACCAATCAGTCAATCAGAGGCGGAGCGAACTGAACCGAAAGGAACAGCCGGACCCGACCGATAAACAACAAGTATTCTAGCCTGCGAGTCTGGCTGAGCTCAAGTGGATAGGGTCCACACTTAATCCGTGTTTAAAAATCCTGATTACTTAGCTGGTTTTATCCCCAAACTCTAATCTCTACTGCAAACTAGAACTTTATTTGGTCCTTACTGGTGGTAGAACAAATATTCTGGTTAATTTTAATTACTTTATATACTGCTGAGTAGCTTAACCTTTAGTAATATATTATGTATACGTTTTTTTTCTCGATTAGTTATTTAAATCTAAAAGTAAAAAGTACAATAGTTTCCTACAAAAATGAGTGGAGCAGAAGTGTAAAGTAGCATAGAATGGAAATACTCGAGTACAGTACAAGTACCTAGAGTACTTGAGTACATGTACATGCTTCATTGTTCACGTTAACAGAAACATTTGCGACACGGCCAGATGAACCTGATACAGAGCCCCACTTTATTAGTTATATGTATGTAGCTGCAGAACAAGCAATGCAGGACAGATGTCACACAACAGAAGTTATAGTTGTCCATTTCAGTCACACAAAAGAAAAAAATAATCAGTTTTAGTCTACGCTATATGACACAAACTCCTTTGACAACAGTAATTTTAGCCCGGAGAACACCGGAGTTGCTACTGCTGCCTCGACCGGTTAGTTTGAGTTTTATTGTTTGACTTTGGTTTTTAAAAGCGGGCGTTTGGATTCACCAAAGTCACACAATAATACAAACAAACTCACCAAACGAGGCAGTGGTTCTGTCAAAGCAGACTTGCAGCTTTGAAGAGCGTATAGATAACGGCTTCACTTCCGCGTTGGAAAGGGATGTCTGATGGCGAGGTAAATATAAATAAAAAGTACACGTAAAACTGATATTGATGCACACACACAATAATGAAATAAGTCTTAAAAATGCAATAATTTGATTTATTAAATCAAGATATTTGTACAACTTAACGTAAAAACACAGCGAGTTGCACACAGGAACGTACAGTAGAAGTACTGTAGGATTAGAAACACTTTACTGTATTTACTATCTCAGCAGTCAGTAACCAGGCTGCCTCTGTACTCCTCACAGCAGTGTTGACTGTTTGCATTATCAGGACATTACATAAAGTTACTTTGAACAGCAAGGTCCAAAGACTGACCCTAAAAAAACAGATGAGGTTCATTCGCGTACAATTATTCACTTTAAATATGTATATTTGAAGGTGACATTTATGACAAAAATCAGTCTTAACTTACCCAAAACTCTTCGACGTTATTTTCAGTTTCTAGCGACACATACTTCTGCCCATAAATTTCCAGTAAGTCATCACATTGAATAATTTACCTATTATTGGTGAATCTAACGCCATGTTTTATGGTTGGACCGGACATTTTTATATGCCGCTTCTTTTACAGCTACAATCTCAAAGATTCTCATTTTGTTCTCTTTGGCGGCACGTATAGCGATAAGCGGTAAACGCAGGTGAGTTTTTTTAGCATCTCACTTCCCAGAGATCCTAACAGGGTCGGGACTTCCCGGGAACGTCACCACAGCCAATCAGTAATACTGCATATGTATGGGCTTTCATCAGTGGGCCATATGCTTAATCACCATTGTGTTTACTCATTCAGGGATGATGACTTTACATTTATTTAAATCAAAATCTGTCACATAGTGACAATTGACAAATCTCTTCTGTTGGCTACTATTCCCAACAGCAGCAACATTTATCTATATCAGCATAAAATTCTGCAAATTAAGAAGGTTAAAACGGATTTCACTGTTGATGTCACATCAACATAAAAGTCACTTTCCCCAAACAAATGAAGAAAACAAGTGAAAAATGTGACACAGGATCCCTGCAGTCTGTCTCTGTTGCCTGAGACAGAGCAGCATGTTGGTGTTACAGTAAACAAACCATAGCTCACAATTACCAAAAGTCTTCCCCACCTAAGGATTTGTAACACCTGACTTCCGATCGTGAGTTGCAGTCACACAGCCCGTGTTGCTCAGGAGGACACCTCTCTTCCACACGATCACCATATTCTTGTCACTGAGGGCCACCAGGAAGTGGAGCTCAGGGTCCATTGCTACGCTGTTGATGGAGGGGCCCTCCACCTGGCCGTGGTCCTTGCTTACCGGGGTCGGCCACTCCAACAACTGCCAAAACAAAAGAGATCTCTGGTAAACACAAGATCTACAGTGACATATTTAGAGGGTTCCCCTACAATATTGTATGAAAGCAGAGTAGTATAGTTAACAGGACATTTAGAGGAGATGGATACCTCAGTGGGAAGGATGGGTTTCCCTGTGTGGAGACTGTTTTTGTGCAAGCTGGAGACGTGGTATGTCCATAGCCTGCCTTTGTCATCACCACACACTACGTAGGCTTGGCCTAAGGGAGAGGGAGTGAACACACACAGTATAATATCAGCATGACTTCAAAAATCAGGTTTTTCTCCTCTGATACTGAAACACAAAGCTTACTATAAACCGTAAACTGCTCCGGCCACAAACCGAGACTGAAGTGGAATAAACAGATAAACTGGAAATGCAGCTAGAGGAGCACCAGTGTTATACACATCAGTACTGACAAAAGCATGTTCAGAATTATTTTCGCAGGTGTGTTGAAGGATTATTAGAAAATGAAAACAAAATGAAAAATGCAGCTTCACTGATCAGATGACTTGGGACTTACCTGGGCAGGTGTTGAGAGCCAGGTAGGGAATCTCCGTGTTGGCCCACTGCAGCTCAGCCAGAACCGCAGCACAAACTGTCCTGTCCTTCCTGTCAGGCCGCTGGGCCTTGGTCCGGCTCCAGCTCCACAAATAAATGGAACAATGCATGTAGTTCTTGGAGGCTAGATGATGACAAAAAAGGAGAAAATCTAAGCAAACGTATGGACAGAAACGAGGGATTTCTGGAGGCAGGGTTTTTGCATATCTTAGAATTTAAATTGAAGACATTCTTAATGTTGATATGGTGCTGAAATTAAGAAAGCACAGCTGGTAAACTTGACCTAATTGTGACTGATTAGACCTAAAGTTAAAAAGCATACCAAGCAAGCAACAACACTGAGATCTTTTATAGCTGGGTTGTATATACTAAATACATGGTTAGGTGTAAAGACAGACATGAGGTCCATTGGAAGTCATGGTCTTACAAGACAGGGACTAACAAAAACTAAAGTATAGCGCCATCTAGTGGTGACCAAACAAATAATCAGTGAGGATATTTGTTTACAGAGGAAATCGGCATAGTTGACCAACTTCCATATTTAGTGTTAGGTACATAAAACACAATGTAAATAGGAATATGAATAAGTCATTAGCTGGTCCTCATATATCTGCCTTTGATTTTTGTTGCCAGAGTGCACGGCTAAAATACCTAATAATATTCAGTATGAGTATTACTTGTTGAGGGTCAGTACTTTGTTTGTAATAGCGGTATACTGTAAGAGCCTCACTTACCCACTATGTCATCCGTGAGAAAACTAAGGCCATCAATGGTGTGGTAGTCGTGGTCTTTGTCTTCCTTCTTATAGACAGGGAAAGTTATCTCCATCTCTTCGGTCCTACAGAGAACAAAAAACACACAAAGTGTTGCAGGCTGGTCCAGTGTATGATTTTATACACATTGTTTTCTGACTAAAACTCCAATCAACAGAGATGGACAAAACTCATATATGACTATTACCAGTATAATGTACTCTCTTTCTGTTGTCAGAATTTAATTGGAGTAAATTAACTCACATTGTCACACTTCCAACCGTAAAAGCAAAAACGTTTACTGAAGTTTGCTTCTTTGTGATCTGTGTTTCTCAGAAAAGTCTGCTATCCCAAAATATGTGGTGCCAGAGGCTGACAGGGTGGTATTGTTGACACCTCAAGTTCCCCTTTTTGTAAGGAATGTCTGCACTCTAAAGCTCCTCAGAGCAAACTGACACTTTAATGGATACAAGAAGACAAACGCATGCACACTGTGGATGCCTTTACCTCTTTGTGGTGTTGTTGGTGCCGAGGAGCGTGTTGTAGCAGTGCAGGCCGTCCTCACAGGCAGTCAGTAGGTGTGAGCTGGGGGAAGTGGGGGGGAGGCAGATGTGCAGAGGGGTGGTGCTGATCTCCAACACAAGCACCTGACTGGAGGGACAGAAATATTCTCAGCATCACAAACACAAACCTGCTGGAGCCATTACAAATGTAAATGTACAACTGAGGGTTTAACTGTCTATTAAATGTATGGTGTGTGTAGATTTGTTTCCAGTCAAACGGTGTGAAAAAAAGAATCTCCACAAGACATTTGATTTTCTAAAAAACAAACGTATAGACTGCTGCAAAAATGTTGTTGCTAGACATAAAAGTGGCTTTCTTCAGCATAAATACTCACACAACTTTGTAGTTGTACTGGCTGTCCACTCCACCGATGTCCCACAGCACTATCTTTTTATCGTATGAGCCGGCTGCAAGAGACAAACTGGTGTCAGTGAAGTTGTCACACTAGTACAAAAAGGAAAACAAAATATAACGCATGGATAAATTTACCAGTCACCTAACTTGTCTCTTACAAATATAATACTGCAATGTGCCTCACTGTTTGTCCACCACCAGATATCGCTCAAATATGAAGTATTTATTAGGCAGAATGATTCTCTAATCTGTCTGATGATGCTGGACCTCTAAACCGGGTGACTGTCAGATACAGAGAGGTCATACTGC
Organism: Anarrhichthys ocellatus; assembly: GCF_004355925.1. Taxonomy (NCBI): domain Eukaryota; kingdom Metazoa; phylum Chordata; class Actinopteri; order Perciformes; family Anarhichadidae; genus Anarrhichthys; species Anarrhichthys ocellatus. Next base: position 6,549 of record NW_022281056.1, on the reverse strand, counting down.
TTGCTCTTAATCAAGAAACAGTAACTATGGCTCACTGAAGAGGAAGTTTCCCTGGTGGTGGTTGAAGCGGAGGACCGACAGCGCCTTGCGGCTGGCGCGGAACTCCCCGTAGGCCACGTTGTTTCTGGGGTGGATCAGTTTGACCAGTCCCCTCTTCCCACCAGCTGCCAGAATGCTGCAGTGTTGAGCCGAGGCCCCGCCTCCTCTGGACATCAACACCGTGGACCAGGAGAGGGAGAAGAACTCCTGTGGCGGGGAACCGACAGATGCAAAACGTCAGATCGATACTGACAATTGCAATAATACATCTTAAAAACCAATATATGAAGTGCTTTAATGTCTGCAAAATGTCAGCTTCAAATCAAAACAATACGGTGTAACTTCCAAAATGTCTCTAGTTGTACTGTGAATGTAGAAATCTACCATTTAGAACAATGCTATAAGATGATTAATGGAGCGAACCTCTCCAGGAACTTTGTACTTCTTCATCACCATCCCGGTTTCACAGTCAATGACACAGAGAGAGTCTCCACCACAGGTAGCAACCAAACGGCTTCCTCCTCCAGCGCCTGTTAATACAGGAAAAAGATCAATTCTATAGTCCTCTGGTAAACAAAGCCTTTCATTCTGATAATCTCAGCCTTGTTTTAAAAAGGCCCTGATAAATCTGAGGGAACCATCTTTCTTAATCTGTGGAGCCGTACCTGTGGAATCTGGCAGCGGCTGGAAAGCACAGGCCCACAGCTGGGTGGAGAAGTCCTCCGAGCTGTCCTGTTTACTGTGGCACTGGAGGACGTGGAGAGGCTTCAGACACACCGGCTGCCGGAGGAACGGAAACATGACACAAAGGGAGGAGATTATAGCAGAGTGGTGGGCAAAAAAAGGGACTTTAATGACCTGACATTCTGACAATACCAAGAGCTGGGCATTTCAATATTGCAGATACAATCTGTCTATCTGTACATTACCTGTGTCTTGCTGCAGCTCTTCAGAGAGGACAGCAAGTCAGCGTCTCTCTGCAGCTCCATTCGGCTCCTCTGTTTTATCCGAGCTTCGTCGTCCTCTTTGGCTTGTCGCACTTTAGGTCCTCTCCTGGGCGCCTCTGCCCTCGCCGGACCTCGGGTGGGGTGGAGGGAGGCTGACTCGTCTTGCGGGGGCTCATCCTGACGCCGCTGGTCTGGGTCGGCGTCTGAAGTTTGCGGCTGAGGCAGGATTTGCGAGGACTTGCTTCTACTGGGGAGACCGGGAGATCCGAGCGCGGTTTCTTGCGAGGCGTCAGGCTTATGCTGGTGTCCACTAATACCAGTTGTTTCCTCTTTGTAGGCGTTGAGACAGCCTGAAAAAAGGGAACACACGACAAGCTTTTAATCAAATCATTCACACAACATTTCCTTTACAATCCCTAGAATATATCACCCAAACTACTCCCATTACTTTCAAAAGTCACTGTACGGTTTCAGAATCACAACGACAGAGAGTTTGGTGGAGATAACGTGGGAAAGCAGGTCCTCCTATGAGATCTTACACAGTTCTCTTTGGTGTCTGGAGACCCCTTGCTCTCCAGTTCTTCCTTTGGTTCTGTCAGAGAGCGCAGATACTCCTCAGCAATAATCTCCACCTAAGAAGCAGAGGACACAAAGAGACAGACGGTGAATGAAAATTAAAAAAGGGCAACGCAAAAATAGAACAAGGTGCCAGAATTTCTCCAACATCATGAACAACATCATGAACTTCCATTTGGTGAAGTCACTGACTGAATTGGGTCCATATTTAACCTGCTGACGGGCAGTTTTTTGACAAAGTTTTTCTCCAAAGCAGACAATTGCTCTGCTGTGATGGGATCCGGGAGAGAGAAGCTCTTCTCCCACACTGCAATTATCTAACATATATCGCCTTCGTATATATATATTTATATATATATATATATATAATATAGTTTTATTATATATATATAATATAATAAAGTTTGGAGTTTTTCAAATGTTATGTGTGAAACAACTTGACAATAAACCTGAATCTGTTTCTGACACCAACCCTCAATAACTATAATAAAATATGATCTTCACTTTCATTAAATGACACTCAGTATAATATGTATAATTTATTGAAAATACCTTTTAATTGTAACAAACTGTAGATTAGAAGGAAAATACAACAGAAGCTGGTGTATCAAGAGGAAAATATGATTTTATTCCACGTTTACTTCTGAAATATTAGATTCATTTTGTCCATTTATTAACAGAATGTGTCAAACCATCCAAAGTAACGTTATTATTCTAAATGATGACGTGAAATCGATGCCAGCGGATCTACCTGAGACGGGTAACCACCCAGAAGGGAACAGAGATGCAGTTTGACCTTCCATCACTCATTTTAGTGCCTCTGTTGACGCCTCGTACTAAAGGTTACCTGTCACTTCCTCCCTCTATATCCATGGTAACCACACCACCTGTCCTTTTACCAGTTTTTCAAATGCACCGTGGGGGAGATTTATCCGCTTTTTCACATACAGTGTATCTATGATCCATAAAAGTGAATTGCTCTCACAGATGCTTGGTTTTATAGTCCTCTGGAAATCATAACAAGTAGTGCTATGTGTGATATTTTGACAAGTGCAGATGTATGGGCAGTGAGGTGGCTGTAATATGGGACATCATTGTGATAACAGAAAGGCCCTCAGGTCGTATATAATAATTATGACACATGTAAGTTTTCTTTCATGCAGCTTTTTTGGGACCCGCTGGGTGTGTTGGTCCGATGCTTCTTGAAATCCTTATGTCTCACGGGTTGTTTGGCACCAGTGGACCGTCCATCTCTTACCTACATTACAGTCATTTAGCAGATGCTTTTTATCCAAAGCGACTTACAATTCAGTCTATCACATTTCTACACCGTAGGCACAGCTACAGGAGCAATTTTGGGGTTAAGTGTCTTGCTCAAGGACACATCGACATGCGACTAGCAGAGCCGGAGCCGGGGATTGAACCGCCGACCCTCTGATTGAAAGATGACACTTAGCCACAGACGCCCCCACCTCGTGTCTCTTTTCCCTCAGGTGTCAGCCACAGATGAGGATCGTGGTTCCTTTGGCGCTATATCCTACATCCTGGGTTCTAGCTCTGGAAGCACAGCACCAACACACTTTACCATTGACAAGGAGACTGGCCAGATTTGCACCAGCACAGCTCTGCAACGGATGGAGTAAGAATACTCTTACCCTAAAACTATAAGGAATTAGTTGTTATCTCTGTAACCCTTTCATCTTGTCAGACAAATCAATTCATCTGTCGTCGGTCAGTCTCATGTCTGTCTGATGAAAAGCTAGGAGGCTACTGCCAGCAGACAAGGTTAGTTTTTACACTGGAAGCAGGAGGAACCGCTTTCCCAGCAAGGTAACAAACCCCCCTGTAAGACCACATTGTGTCATTTTTATACCAATTCTACTACAAGCCAGTTTTAATTTTGTTATTAGTGAGCCTTTGGTTAGTTTGAGGTTCTGGCAGAGAGATTATGTTAATTTCGTACACAGCCAGGCAAGCTGCTCCCCGTTTCCAGTGTTGTTGCTGAGCTAAGCTACCTGGCTGCTAGCAGTAGCTTCATATTCATCGCAGATGTGAGAATGGTATAAATTTTCTCATCCAACTATCAGCACAAAAGCAAATAAGCGTATTTCTTTAACCTTTGCACTTCTGTACAATTAAAGCCTAATAATCATAGCTGAAAAAGACCTATGAAAGAGACTAACACATCAAACTAGACTGAAGTTAAAGTGCTAGTTTTTAGTGTTGCTTTATGATCAAACATTGCCGCCTGAGTGTGTGATGCTCCTTCTGATCAGAGCGTCAAGCAGACGGCAAATTAAGGATGTGTGCGCTCAAATAAATCTGATCAAAGAGAAACTGAGAACATGTTTGAAGAAGACAACATCCTGTCTCTTACTGTGTGTCTTCGAAAGATTCAAGGGAAAGCGCAACAGCATGGCAAAGCCATCAGAGCAAACAGAGCGGGAGTGTGAGGAGGAAAAAGGTAAAGAAGTAGGAAAACAATTTAAACAGTCAATTTCTATAACCTTTTTACCGTAGGATACCATTTAAGTTAAATACGATACCTTACTTAACCACATTTACAAACTCTTTGCTCTAGCGTCTTCCCAATAGACCCATGCAGATTTAAAGTATCAATTAATCACATTGGATGCACTTAAATTTGCATGAGGCGCAATACAGCATTCCTTCTCTTGTATATACTTTAATTACATAAAGAAATAGAATACATCACCATTATTTTAAATGTCTTTTCATTAGTCATAGTTGTAGAAGTCATACTTTTTTTATTTGCTCTATTCATGTGAAGATTGAATTCAGTTCTATAATTTAACACTTAACCCACACAATGCATCTTCTCTCCCAACCCCGGCGTATTCCCAGCTCAACTCATCTGTTCCCTCCGTCTCAACTATCCCTTCTTTAACATAAAATATAGACCTATAACTAATGGTGATGACTTTACTGTTGCAGGCATTTTGTAAGTTTAACTATGTATGCAAACTGGCTAAAAGTAAAAATGTCAACCTCACAGTGGCGTTAGAAGAGAACGTAACGTGTGGGTTCATCCTCTGGGTACTACACATGTCTGTTCAAAACATCCGGGATGGTCCGGACTACAGCGGTGGCCCAATTGACAGACGTTGAGCTAGTCATGTAGCTTTGATGCTAACATGGCTAAAAGCTAGCCGCAGGCAGCGGCAGTTAGGTCCCGCCCCTGTGTGGGCGTGACCTAACGGAACAAGGGTTGTTTACAGTTGTATCGTCAGAAGAAGAAGAAGAAGAGAGAGACGGAGACAGAATGAATAGGTGAGTTAGATGAATCAATGACTATTGTACTGAAGTTAAACAACACATTTAATGGGCTTTTATGTAACGTTAACCGATTTAGCGATAACTGTTATCCAATTAAAATAAATTGTTAGCTAGCATGCTAACGTTAACTGCCGTAACGGCAAGTAAAACGTCCGTTGGTGGACTGTCAACTACCGTCTCGTCAGTTGCGGTTGGTGGAAAATTTTCTAGGTAAGGCCATCCTATCAATTTCAGCTAAATCTATTTGAGGGCGCTGATTGGCTAAATTGTATGTATCTTTAATCAGCAATTGGCTAAACTGCTTCATAGACCCGCCTCTTTTGGGCCAAAACGATTTGGCCCCCTTATGCAGTCTCATGTTGTTAGTGTGGTGGAGTCTCTTTTTAAATTGTGTCATACATGTGTAGCTAACCTTAGCTAACATAGATGCCTCAGGTGCATGTAACGTTAGCCCACAGTGGGGCTAAATGTCAACACAGCAGCCCTCCATGGCGTTCTTAAAAAGAGACTCCACGACACTAATAACATGAGAACAAAGTGAAGTGCTGCTATATTTAAAATAATTTTGACAAAACAGAGCAGTCAACTTACCTCCATGTCACCGTAACCTCCCGTCTGTGTTTAGATGATGCAGATACCGAGAGACAAGTCAAACCGACCAATAGAAACTCCTGGTACATTCAGCAGCGTATGCCCCGCCCACTACACCCAACTCAGCTTTTGGTTTCAAAACCAAAGCTTTTCGTTTTGAAACCAAAGATTTAATTTTTTTAACCAAAGATTTTATTTTTTTAACCAAAAATTCTAGTTTCATAAGCAAAACTAACAAATAAATTATTCTCAGTTTATATATTTTCACTTACAAACTTGATTTTTGATTGCAGTGCGAGAAATTTGCTTTTAAAACATTTTTTTTTGTTTGCGTAATAAAGACACAAATATACCTTCATACCCACCTGCATTACTAACCGGCCTTCGCTCTGAGATCGCCGACCCCGACTATAACTTAAATTTACTCTAATACTTAAAACCAGTAGTCACTGACAGAGATTTATACTAGTCCTCGCGATCTGTATTCACACTCATGGTTTCCATCTGTGAGCCGGCAGCATCCCTACACACACACACACACACACACAATCACACACCCAGCATGCAATCTGCCCCAAAGAGGCTGGTCTATGAAGCAGTTTAGCCAATGATGCTTTAAATAAAATGTATTTTCTCAATAATTCCAGAAAATGACTGATATATATGTGTTGAGGACATCGTTGACTCCACCCACACTGAAAATTAGAGAAAAACATTTTCATAGCACCTTAAAACCTGTTACCGCCACTGCGCCTCGTGACGTCTGAGTTTCATATATATATCTATATCTATATCTATATATCTATCTATCTATCTATCTATATAGGAAGACGCTACAGAGACCTCAATACTACAAATATCAGCGGCAAGTTTCAAAAAGACTCGCCGAGATCAGGCTGTATTTGACTCTCTGTCTCTTTCTTCCCTCCTCACTATACTATATCTCCTGTCTCTCACTTATTCTCAGGCATGAAGGTCGTGAATTGTCGGTAAATATGTGAACCGAACTCTTTTCAGTTTCATGTAACATGCTTACTGTGTGAAGCTATTATATTATACACAAGTCTTTTCTGTCTCTCCTATAAAACAATTGCTGTTT